>NC_026005.2:67202390-67248032 GCF_000442705.2 Elaeis guineensis | reverse complement strand
GGACTCCTCCAGCAGTCGACCTTCCACAGTGTCCTCCAGATTCCTTCGATGGACAAACTCCTATCGTATCCTCCGGACTTCTCCAATAATGAGCTCCTTCAGTCATCTATTGGACTGCTCCAAATGCTCTCTGGGCTTCACTATCAACCGATTTTCTACAGTGATCGACTACTCTCCAAATCTCTTCCAGACTTCCTCCCGTCACGATCGACTTTACTCTGAGCTTCTTTCGGACTTTGTCAATGTCCGGGCTTCTCCAGCAACAGGACTTTTATAGTAACCAGACTCCTTCCAAGTTTCTACAGTGGTCGATCGCCTTTCGAATTTCATCCGAGCTTCTACAGTAAACGAATTCCGTCCGAACTTCTATTGCAAGCGGACTTCAACCAAGCTTCTATAATAAGCGATCTCCATCCGGGCTTCCACGGCAACTGATCTCCATCCAAGCTTCTACAATAAGCGGTCTCCATCCAAGATTCCACGGCAATCGATCTCCATCCGAGCTTCTACAGTAAGTGGCCTCCTTCTAGACTTCTGCAAGAATCAGACTCTGTCCAAATTTCTACAGCGGATGGATTCCAGATGAACTTCTACAACGAACGGACTCCAGTAGCCGAATTTTTACAGTGACCGATTGTCTCCGGTGTCTTCCATACCTCTCCAGCCATCAACCTTCAACAGCGCCAACCAGACTTCAACAATGCCAACCAGACCCCTCCAACGGATAAATTTCCTCCGAACCCCTCCAGCGGTCGACCTTCTACAGTGTCCTCCAAACTCCTTCAGCGGATGAACTTTCACAACACCTTCCAGACTCTTCTATCGGTCAACTTTCTATAGCGCCTTTCGAATTTCGCTATCGATCGACCTTCTACCGGATTCCTCACACAACCAGACCTCTCCAGCGGACAGTCTTCAAACAAGCTTCTACATCAGATAAATTCCAGACAGACTTCTCTAGCAATCAGACTCCAGTCGGATTTCTCCAACAGAAAGTTTTCATCCAGGTTTCTACAGCAGATAACTTTCGTCTGCAGCATCAATGCCTAAGGCACCCAACAACAGTTAATCCGTCAGCAACCTCGGAAACATCTGAGCTTCTCTTAGATTGCTGAGACAGAGAGCTATTCTGCTCCACCAGACGTTCCAACCGAGCTTCAATCATCCGATCCGAACTTCCTGACAAGTCACGACAACAGACACCACTCCACTCTCTGTAACAAACTCCACGTGGCCCTACCACTCTCCGATAAGTCGTGACAACGGACACCACTACTTTCTATAACAAACTCCACGTGACCCCGAACGGCCCACTACCAGGCAGTTACGGACGTTGCTGTCAATCGGTTACGCTCTCCTGTCTATAAAAGAGACCCCCCAGATACGTTCTCCTCTAAGCTCTAAGCTCTATCTCTAAACTCTGCTAAAATCTCATTCGAGTACTCCATTTCTGTGGAAGCAAAGTACTGACTTGAGCGTCGGAGGGTCTTACCGGAGCACCCCCAACTCCAGTTTAGACTTTCCTTACAAGTCCCGACGGCGGCCGTGATCTCCTCGACTCCAGCTTCATCCAGCATCGGCAAAATTCTGCACCAACAAGATCATATTCAAAATGGTGATATATTGCTTGATTTTGTGTGTACTGATAGACAACTAGCTGATATTTTTATTAAACTCTTAAGTGAAAAATATTTAGCTTGATTAGAAGAGAGTTAGGATTTTGTGATCCATTTGAGTAGATCTTATCCTAAAACCCCTTTTTCTCTCCTTGAAACTCATAAATTTGAATATCCTTTTGTTGCTCCTAGATTGATTTTGATGATTACAAAGCAGATTGAAGGGATACAAATAATTTTAAAATGAAAAAGTCCTTATGCTCTTCAAGGGCAAAATTATAATTTCACTAAAATCTTGATTTGATAGTATCATTTGATAGAACAAATGATTTGTAAACTATTGGTGAAAATTTCATTATTTTGGACTTCTATTTTTGAAGTTATGAAGGTTTGAAGTGCATGAGTCGACTCATGAGTCAACTCATGGCACTATGAGCTGATTGGCACGCAAAAAATTCCCATGGCACGCTGGATTTTTGGCTTGGCACGACCTGTGAGTCGACTCATGAGTCGACCCACAAGGCATGAGTCGACTCATGAGTCGACCCCTGCTGATTTGAGCCAAGAATTTCCAGAAATCCATGTTTCTGGTCTTTGCAACAGAAGTCGACTCATGAGTCGACTCCTGAAGCATGAGTCGACTCATGAGTCGACCCCTGCGATGGAAAATATCAGCAATGGCTATTTTTTTGCCCATTTTAATTGCCTTTTATGCTTCCTAAAATTGCTCTAACGGCTCTTTATCTGCCTAAATTGTTTTCTCTTGCTTCTAATGCTATAAAATGTTTCAAATAGTGAAAGAAATTGCAGATCGAAAAAGATAAAAGCAGATCAATCGGCAGATCAAACGAGAGATCAAATTCATTGAGAGGATCCAGAAATTATATGCAAAGTATTCAAAGAGATATTTGAGAGAAAAAGAAAAGAGGATCCAAAATCCACACGAGAGATTGTGAAAGAGATTCAAGAGCATTCAAAGAGAGGATTTGTCACGCCTATTGTTTCAACCTTGATCTAGAGATCGTTCAAAGCCTTCAAGAGATCTTCAATCAACGATCATCCTCTTCTCAAGCATTCATTCAAGCGTTCATCCACCTTGAGAAAATTCAAAAAGAGTTTCTTCATTTGAGTAAAGTATTTTTATTGTTATATTCGCTCATTTAAGGAGCTGTTATTGTATTAATTTATGCTCTAAATTTTCTTACTCTTGTAAGTATTTGTTCTTGTTTTTGGAGGATTTCCAAAACAAAGAAAGGTTGATCCGAACCTGAAATCGGAGTGATTTGGGTTTACTTGTACCCGGGAAAATAAGTAGACTAGCTTGGGATAGCTAGTGTCGGAGTTTCCGACGTTTTGTATTCGGGTTGAATACAAGTATAGTGGATTGAAATTCCCAAGTAGGAGCTTGGGGAGTGAATGTAGGTGCAAGGTTGGCACCGAACCACTATAAATTCTTGTGTTTGTGGTGTGCTTTATCGCTTCACTTTATTTCTTTATTATATCCTTGCATTTCTGCCTTAGGTAATTAATATTGAATTAAAATCTTTGTCTTGTTCATCATAAGTAATTAATTAAGCCTAAAAATTTTAGAAACCCAATTCACCCCCCCTCTTGGGTTGCATAGCTGGGCAACAAGTGGTATCAGAGCTTGGTGCTCTAGCCCGTCTTTGATCTAACAATCAAAGAGCCAAAGATCTATGGCAACCCATGTCGGTACTTCTCTAGCCGAGGGGCAATCTACAAACCGACCTCCACTTTTCAATGGGTCTAATTATACCTATTGGAAAGCTCGGATGAAGATATTCATACAAGCACTCGACTATGATATGTGGAGTATCATAGTGAACGGTCCTCACACACCCACCAAGATTATAGATGGTAAGAAATCAACCAAATTCGAGAAAGAATGGGATGAGGTTGACAAGAAATTGGCACAATTAAATGCCAAAGCCATGAATGTTCTTTATTGTGCACTAGATGCAAGTGAATTTAATCGTATTTCTACTTGTGCATCTGCTAAAGAAATATGGGATAGGTTAGAAGTAACCCATGAGGGAACAAATCAAGTAAAAGAGTCTAAAATAAACATGCTTGTACATAAATATGAATTGTTTAAAATAGAGCATGATGAGTCCATAACTGCTATGTTTACTCGTTTTACTGATATAATTAATGGTTTGAAGAGTCTTGGCAAATCTTATACTAACAGTGAGCTTGTAAGGAAGATTCTCAGGTCATTGCCTAGAACTTGGGAAGCCAAAGTGACTGCCATCCAAGAAGCAAAGGACTTGAACACTCTACCTCTAGAAGAGCTTCTTGGATCCTTGATGACTCATGAACTTAGCATGAAGCAACATCAAGAGGATGAAGTCAAAAAGAAAAGAACCATTGCCCTCAAATCCACAACTTTGCCTGATTATGAAACGGATGACACTGAAGATGAAGAACAGGATGAAGAGATGGCACTCATCACCCAGAAATTTAAGAAGTTTCTAAGAAAAAGGAAACAGGGGATGAGAAAGAGATTCACAAAAGGGAACAAAGCAAAGAAAAAGAGAAAGATCAACCCCTTGTATGCTACGAGTGCAAGAAGCCGGGATATTTCAGATCCGAATGTCCACAACTGAAGAAAGGTCCCAAGAAGTTCAAAAAGAAAGCAATGATGGCGACTTGGAGTGCGAGTGATGACTCAAGCTCTGATGAGGAAACCTCAACAGAACAAGCCAACCTGTGCCTGATGGCACACAAAAATGAGGTAACTTCTGAATCCACTAGTGAATTTACTTTTGAAGAATTGCATGAAGCTTCTATGATTCAATTGATGAATTAAAGAAATTAGAAAGAAAAACAAAGAACTGAAATTGGAAAATCAGTCCTTAGTAAAACAAGCTGAAAACCTTTCATTTGAAAAATCCACCTTAATTCAAGAGAATCAAAACTTAAAGAATGAAATTAACAAACTAAAATCTATAGTAGATAAGTTCACCTTAAGTTCAAACAAACTAAATATGATCCTTGATAATCAGAAAGCTATATATGATAAGGCTGGACTTGGCTATAAACCTCTGAAGAAACAAAAATTTCTGAAGGATATTTATGTAAATTATTCAAGTAACAAGTCTACAAATACTTCTTGTTTCAAATGTGGAAGAATAGGACATAAATCATACACATGTCTTATTAACAAATATGCAAATACAAAGAAAATATGGGTTCCAAAAGGAACCATCTTGACTAACCTGAAAGGACCTAAGAAAGCTTGGGTACCTAAGACAGAAACTTGACCTTTGCTTGCAGGTGTGTCTAGCATCCCAAGAAGGAAACAGGAAATGGTATCTTGACAGTGGATGCTCGAGACACATGACTGGTGATGAATCACAATTCATCACGCTTGATGCTAAGGATGGAGGGATGGTCACCTTTGGAGATAATGGCAAAGGAAAGATCATCGGGATAGGTAACATTGGTATCACTCCCTCCAATTACATTGAGAATGTTTTATTGGTTAAAGGTTTAAAGCATAACTTACTTAGCATTAGTCAATTCTGTGATAAAGGGTATAAAGTAGTTTTTGAATCATCTGTTTGCATTGTGACTAGTCCTATTAACGATGGTATTAAATTTATAGGACATAGGCATGGCAATGTTTATATGGTAGATTTGAATGATTTAGCTAAATTAGACATGCAATGCCTAGTTTCCTTAAATGCTAAAATTAATGAGACTAGTTGGTTGTGGCATCGTAGACTTGCACATATTAGCATGCATTCTCTTTCAAAATTAATTAAAAAGATTTAGTTCTCGGTTTGCCAAAATGAGTTTTGAAAAGATAGAATTTGTGATGCATGCCACTTAGTAAACAAACTAGAGTTTCATTTAAATCCAAAAATACTGTTTCAACTTCTAGACCTTTAGAGCTCTTGCATATGGACTTATTTGGACCAACTAGAACCACTAGTCTAGGAGGAAAACGATATGGCTTTGTAATTATAGATGATTACTCTCGTTTTACTTGGGTTTTTTTTTTGGCACACAAAAATGAAACTTTTCATATTTTCACTAAATTTCACCGAAAAGTCACTAATGAAAAAGGATTTTCAATTCAAAATATTAGAAGTGATCATGGAACTGAATTTAAAATCAAGACTTTGAAAATTTTTGTGATGAAAATGGAATGGCCATAACTTCTCTGCTCCTAGGACACCCCAACAAATGGGGTAGTTGAAAGAAAAACAAAACCTTAGAAGAAATAGCCCGCACCATGCTTTGTGAAACCAACCTTCCAAGATATTTTTGGGCTGAAGCAATTAACACAGCATGTTACATTTTAAATCGTGCTTTGATTAGACAATTTTTAAAGAAAACCCCCTATGAACTTTGGAAAGGAAGAAAACCAAATATTGCATATTTTCATATTTTTGGTTGCCGATTTTTTATTAAATAATGGCAAAGAAAAACTTGGTAAATTTGATGCAAAATCAGATGAAGCAATCTTTCTAGGTTACTCCTCCACTAGTAAAGCATTTAGAGTTTTCAACAAAAGAACTTTAGTAGTTGAGGAGTCCATACATGTTGTTTTTGATGAAACTAACGATCTTCCTTCAAGAAGAATGAGGGTGTTGATGATGCAGATCCACTAATAGAAGGTATGAAGGAGATCACTCTAAAAGATTCAGCAACTCCAAAGACAAGGATCAAAAGACGAACAAAATGAGAGAGGTGAAGATACTCAAGAACAACCTCAAGGTAAAATGACCTACCCAAGGAATGGAGGTATGTTCACAACCACCCTAAGGAGTTAATTATTGGTGATCCTATGCATGGGTAAAAACCCGTTCTTCACTTAGAGATGTAGTTAATCATTGTGCTTTTGTATCTCATCTTGAACCTAAAACTTTTGAAGAAGCTGAAAATGATCATAATTGGATTAATGCTATGCAAGAGGAACTTAATCAATTTGAAAGAAATAATGTTTGGACCTTAGTATCAAGACCTAAAGATCATTCAATAATTGGCACAAAATGGGTCTTTAGAAACAAATTAGATGAGCATGAAATGTAATTAGAAATAAAGCAAGACTGGTTGCTAAGGGATATAATCAAGAAGAAGGAATTGATTTTGATGAAACCTTTGCACCTGTTGCTAGATTAGAAGCTATTAGACTTCTACTTGCATATGCTTGCTTTATGAAATTCAAATTATTTCAAATGGATGTTAAAAGTGCATTTTTAAATGGATATATCTCTGAAGAAGTATATGTAGAACAACTCCTGGATTTGAAAATCATGCTTTTCCTAATCATGTCTTTAGATTAAATAAAGCTTTATATGGATTAAAACAAGCACCTAGAGCATGGTATGAAAGGCTAAGCAAATTTCTACTAAATAATGGTTTTTCAAGAGGTAATGTAGATACAACCCTATTTATTAAAAGAAATCAAAATGATATGCTAGTTATACAAATTTATGTTGATGACATAATTTTTGGATCTACTAATGAATCCCTTTGTCAAGACTTTGCTAAGCTTATGCAGGGGGAGTTCGAGATGAGCATGATGGGAGAACTCACCTTCTTTCTCGGACTCCAAATCAAACAATCAAAAGAGAAATCTCTATCACCCAAAGCAAGTACACCAAGGAACTACTCAAAAGATTTGGAATGGAGAACTGCAAACCAATTGGCACACCAATGAGTCCCTCATTAAGCTTGACAAGGATGATGAAGGTAAATGTGTAGACTTAAAATACTATAGAGGTATAATTGGCTCATTATTATATTTAACTACAAGTAGGCCTGATATCATGTTTAGTGTTTGCTTATGTGCTAGATATCAATCTAATCCTAAAGAATCTCATTTGAATGCTGTTAAAAGAATCCTTAGATACTTAAATGGTACACAAACTCTAGGATTATGGTACTCTAAGGACTCACAAATTAATTTATTAGGATATTCAGATGCTGATTTTGCTGGATGTAAATTAGATAGAAAAAGCACAAGTGGAACTTGCCAATTTCTTGGAGTTAACCTAATCTCATGGTTTAGCAAGAAACAAAATTCGGTGGCACTATCTATGGCTGAGGCCGAATACATTACAGTCGGAAGTTGTTGTGCTCAAATCTTATGGATTAAGCAACAACTCGAAGACTTTGGAATCAAACTTAATGAAACACCAATAAGATGTGATAACACAAGTGCCATAAATCTATCTAAAAATCCAATTCAACACTCAAGATCCAAACATATTGAAATAAGACATCATTTTATAAGAGAACATGTTCAAAACAAAAATATAATTCTTGAATATGTTTGCACTGAAAATCAATTAGCTGATATCTTTACAAAGGCCCTTAGTGAGGATAGATTCTGTTAAATTAGGAGAAATCTAGGAATTCTAGATCCATATGTCTAAAATTTCTCAATTTCCAAGAATAGATGTCAAAACTCTTAGAGCTCAATTTCCAACATCTATCATGGTCCCAAAAGCTCAAATTTATTATTCTAAAAACTTATCATTGAGCAAAATTCCTTCACCCAAAATTTTGAATTTTTTGAAATTTATTCGTATTTTTTCTGAATTTCTGAACCTCATGAGTCGACCCCCATGAGTCGACTCAATGGCAAACTTGTAAATCCCACCAACTTCCATCGGTTCATTGTTTTTAAACTGGAACCCTGTTCGTGAGACGACTCATCTTCTCATCGTCCTCCTTCCAAAAGTTGTCTTCTCCAACTCTTTTTGCTCCAAATCCAAGGATTTATTTCGAGGCAATTCTCCCTCCTCCTCTCCACCAAAAATCGCCACCTTTGAAAGGGATTTTTTGTGCTTTCTCGCATTGCTTGGCGCGGTTGGAACGTGCCCTAGCACTTCACCGATCTTCCCAAATTCACTTCTTTTCTCCACCAAAATCCTTCTTTACTCTCTTGTGATCCCTCCTCCACTCAATTCAAGTCTCCTTGCCTGCTAATATATTGGATATGGCTCCGAAGATGAAACTTCCTCAAAGAAGAAAGTCAATCCTGGAGCCTGAAGAATTCGTCCGAAAGAAAAGGCATGCTCAGTCTTCAACTGCTCCCACTCCAGTTTCTGTACCTGCTCAAGGTCCCTCTCAATCCCTCCTAAGCCCCAGTAAGAATCCTCTTTCCGATAGAAAAGTAGAAACCGGAAAGAATATAGATTTTTGGTTCTTTGAGGAAGAGGGCTTTACTTTTGCAAGTAAGATTAAATATCAAGGATGGGAATTCTACTGCTCCCTTAAGGAAGTCACCTATGTTGACCTAGTTAGAGAATTCTACCAGAACCTACTTTATGGAAATGGGTCAGTGACTTCAACTGTCAAGGGAATTGATATCTGCTTGGATTCTAGGATATTGGGAGAAATACTTCAGTTGCCTAGTGAAGGATACTCATATATGGAACTCCCAATTAAAGAAGAGGGGATCAGAATTATTTTAGGAGAAACCTATTCATGAAGTTTAAACAAATTGGAAGCAAAGATTTTGTCCATTGAGATGAGGGTCCTGCATCAGATAGTAACAAAGCTCTTCTTTCCTAGGAGTGGTAGACATGACTTACTTTCCAGCAGAGATGTATGTGTCATGTTTCATGTCATCACTCAGACCCCCCTGAACCTCCCTGCACTGATGATAGAGGCCATGAGAGAAATCTTGAACAGATCTCAGGCACACTTGCCTTATGGTATGGCCCTTACTAGAGTATTTAGGAGGTTTGGAGTTAGTTGTGAGGGGGAGGCTGCTACTAAGCTCTCTCATGTGGACACTTTCAACCAACACACCCTGCACCGAATGGGATTTACAAAGACTGATGGTGGTTGGATCAAGGGATCTGAGGAGAGAGCTGAGGAGAGAACTGAGGAAAGAACTGAAGAGAGAACTGAAGAGAGAGCTGAAGTCAGAACTGAAGGCAGAGTAGAAGAAGAAGGTCCATCATCTCCTGTCCATGACTTCAGGGCAGAATCACCACATATCCAGTTCATTCCTGATACAGAGGCTGGCCCTTCAGAGTTTACTAGGATGCCCACACCAGTGTATCAGCCAGAGAGCAGAGCACCTCATTCAGAGTTCAGACTGGCTGACGATCAGATCGAGCATATTTTACAGCGTGTGGCTTCTTTGCTGTCTAGCCAGTGGGGTAGTACTTCTTTTGCACCTGGAGCCACCTCTTCTGATCAGACCATTACTCTCCACATCTCCACTGTGTTTCAGATGATATCAGATCAGTCCATCAGGATACAGCAGCTTGAGGACACAGTCTGGAGACTGACTGGCAGAGTTCTAGACTTGCAGGCGCAAGTCCTTGCTTTGGCCCATCCCAAGCCACAGGAGTCAACTATTGAGGTCACAGACCTCACTGCAGAGGCTGGTAGGCTCAGAGGAGCACTAGAAGGTGGATATGAATTACTGAGGAAAGAAATCCGAGGATCGAGTGAGCATGCTACCACTCAGTTCACTGCTCTACTACAGTCTGTTTCCCGAGCACTGAACGTACTTGATTCTATCAGACTCACCCTTTCTGTTCAGTCCTTAGCATCTCAGCGTTCTCAGCCACCCAGTTCATCTCGCTCTCCTGCTCGTGCCAGAGGCAGATGGGGTAGAGGACGCACTTCTGATCCATCAGCTTCTCATCTCATATCTGATGACTCCGATCATTGACTTATCTTGATCATTACTAGATCCTAGGTGTTAGTATTTTGTTCTAGGATCTGTACCTTGGGGCCATGTATTGAAAAATTAGCTGGTTGACTTTTATTTTAAGAACTATGTAATTAAACAAGTATGGTTTTAATGGAATCATCTTTCACTTATATTTCTACCTTTTGTAATGATATCGATCATATTTTGGTTATATATTTTCTCCTTGTTGAAATATTGTCTTCTCTTTGTTGTTTGCTGTTGATAATTGCTATATTAAGGGGGAGCAAACATCTATGATAAACTCTAAAGGGGGAAAAATTAAAGAATGTTTCAGAAAAAGAAAGAGTTAATCATATTTGATGATGTCAAAAAGGGGAAGAAATTAAACAAAAATTTGAGAAATTAAACAAAAATTTGAGAAATTAAATAAAAATTTGAGAAATTAAACAAAAATTTGAGAAATTTGGAAATTAAACAAAAAAATTTGAGAAATTTGGTATCAGACAGAAATTAAACAAAAAGGCATCCATCAAAAGCAAAACCATAAATTATGAGCAATTAAAGAAAAAGCAATCAAAACTACAAATTATGGAAAATAAATGAATGAATTAAAAATTTAAAGAATAATATCAAAAATACAATGCTAAGTATAATTCTTTACATATGCTCACCTTGATACATCTTTTGAAATTTTATTTACCTTGATACATCTTAAGAAATTTAACTTACTCTGATACACCCTAAAATTTCTTTTAACTTGCTCTAATACATTATAAAATTTGCTCTGATACAGTGTGAAATTTTCTCTGATACATTGTAAAATCTTTTCTGATAACATTGTAAAAATTGTCTTTCTTGCTCTGATACATTGCAAAATTTTTTTTCTCTTGCTCTGATATATCTTAAACTCAAAATGAGCTAATACACTTTCAAAATCAACTCTTAAACATACTTTGGCACACATAATTTTTTTTAAGCACATAAGTATTTTTTTTTTTGCTCTGATGCTAAAACTAAAATCAATTGAGAATGGAATTTTCAAAATACAGCTCAATCTGATAACAAAAATAAGTTTTCCGCTCTAACACCAAAATCACATAATCAAATGAGCATATCTTCAAATCCTTAAGCAAATGGACAAATTATTTTTGTATATGACCATTTATATTACATGCCAAAAGAATCATACTCTTTTCAAGCATATACACCTATAATGCATTCTTTTGAAATTAGTAATTCACATAAATATTTTTGTTCAAATGTTTTGTCATCATCAAAAAGGGGGAGATTGTTGCTCCTAGATTGATTTTGATGATTACAAAGCAGATTGAAGGGATATAAATAATTTTAAATTGAAAAAGTCCTTATGCTCTTCAAGGGCAAAATTATAATTTCATTAAAATCTTGATTTGATAGTATCATTTGATAGAACAAATGATTTGTAAACTATTGGTGAAAATTTCATTATTTTGGACTTATATTTTTGAAGTTTGAAGGTTTGAAGTGCATGAGTCGACTCATGAGTCAATTCATGGCACTATGAGCTGACTGGCACGCAAAAAAATCCCATGGCACGCTGGATTTTTGGCTTGGCACGACCTGTGAGTCGACTCATGAGTCGACCCACAAGGCATGAGTCGACTCATGAGTCGACCTCTGCTGATTTGGGCCAAAAAATCCAGAAATCTATGTTTCTGGTCTTTGCAACCCCTGCTCCCGTGATGCCGGTGCCGTCACACACCCCTTGCAAGCCACCCCCTGAGTGCCGCCGCCGTCTCCAACCTCCCGTAACTCAGATCCCAACTCAGATTTTGATCAGATCCCTATCTTGATCCCAATCCGAATCAAGATCTTGATCCATATCCCGACCTCGATCCAATTTGAATTGTGATCTAGATTTTATTTTTATTAATCAAAAAATTAAATAATTTTATTAATATTTTATTTTTTTATTTTTTTCTTATTTCTTCTTATTTCTTTCTTCTTTTTTTTTTCTTTTTCTCCCTCCTTTCTCTCTTCCCTTCCTCCCTCCCCACCATGTAAACACCTCCCCGCCGCCACCCCCTCCCTGGCCCCGTCTCCCCTGGCTGTCGGCCACCCCCTCCCCAGCCAAGTCTCCACTAGTGAGCCCCTCTTCGGCCCCATCACTGTCACTGCGGGCCGCCCCCCCTCCGGCCCCACCCCCCTCCGGCCGCTGCCCTCTCGAGCCCCATCCCCCCATTTGGATCCCGGCCTCTCCCGATGGCCCCCTGTGCCTCCCTACCGACCGACCCATCCCCAGCCTCGTGGTGCCACCAGTGGCCCACGGCACCCCCCCCACAGACGGCTCCACTCGATCAATACAAAAAAAAAAGGAGGGTTGAAAATCTTACCTTCGATGGATGATAGATGACGGGCGGCACGGTTGGCGGATGGTGGTGGTGGGGAGGGCCTCACTGATGGGAAGAGACGGAGGGGAGAGGGAGAGAGCTCAAGGAGAGGGAGAAAGATCAGGGAAAGGAGGGGGAAGAAATAAAAATTTCACATGTTTCCATGCGAAGAGACGTCAATTTGATGTTGATTGAAAGTAGGACTATTAGCAACATAATTTTTCATCGCTAATAAGGTTATTAGTGATAGAAATTTATTTTTATCATTAATAATTCAAAAAAAATTCTCTGATAAAAAAAATTTCATAAAAAATATGTATGATGAAAAAATTTTCATCATTAATAAAGTTATTAGCGACAGAAAAAAATTTTCATCGCTAATATTTCCCGCCAATTTCCCCAATTTTTTTGCTAAAAAAATATTTGTGATGAAATTAATATTTCATTGTTATTTATCTTATTAGTAATGAAAAAAATTTTATCGCTAATAATTTTCATTAAAAAAAATTATTTACAACAAAAAAAAATTATCATCAATAAAATTATTAGCAACAAAAATTAAAATTTCATCATCAATAATTCTCTCAAAGAAATAAAAAATTTCCCATTAAAAAATTTTGAAAAAAATTATTTACGACAAAAGCTAAATTTTAGTCATTAATAATCTTATTATCATTGTAAATATAGTTTTTATCAGAAATAATTTTTGCAAAAAAAATTCTCGATTAACAGTTTCATAAAAAATTAATTTTAGATTTTCTCACTAAGAAAATTTTCTATCCAAAAAATTTAACAACAAAAATGGACATTAAAAAAATTCATGATGAAAAATAAAATATTAATAAAAAAATTATATAAATTATTAATTTATAATTTTTTCTTAAAAAATTACGTACATAAAAATTTATATACATAAAAAATTATATAATCATGTACCATCGGATGAGAATCATTTTTTTGCTGATACGTTATAGATGTTAACTAACAATCAAATATAATTTATAATTAAAAAATTTAACTAATTAGATTTATTTTTTTGATGACAACACCGCCATGAGTTGATCGAAAAGTTTGAATAGATATCCGACAGAAAAGGAGCATAGTAGAAAGGATAATATTTACTCAAGAGTATGTCAATCTCAGGATAAATCTTGAACTAGATAGCAATCATAAGAGTTCAGTTAGTTAGAGAGTATCTGCGATAAATAATCATCTCATATCAAGACCATGAATGCACTTTTGAAAAATAATACTGGAAGACCCAGCAAAGGCCTTCTGCATACTTTTCAACCTATATAAATGTAAAAGGAGCATTAAATAATAATAACAGAAATGACAGAATGGTTATAATAAACTAAATAAATAATTTATAATTTTTATATTCTTAAAATTTTATATTTTTTTTCATTTTTTTTGAAGAATATATTGATACTGTAAATTAAAATCTGTAAATTATTATTCTTTTGGGCTTCTATTTTTTTGATCTAGAGAAAGAAAGCAATAATTCTCTCTAAAATAAGAGGAAAGGGGAGAGCATTTAAACTCAAATTTAAAGATAGAGTCTAGACCTTCAGAGTAAACTGACCTTATTATACCACTATGTAAATAATCTTTTTGTAGATTATGTTTTCACGTATAAAAATCTTGTATCATCTTCTTTCTATGTCCTTGGCAGATATAAGGCCTTTGTACTTTGTGACCTCTGGTCAATCTATAGAACTAACAACCTATACAAAATTGAGCAATAAGACAGATTCAGAGAATCTTAAAGATGAAAAGTATTGTCGTAAATAATGATCAATTTTTTATTTTTTTTATCGTAAATAATAGACTATTTTCATCATATAATTTTTATAACGAAAAATTATTTTTCATCACAAATAATCTGTAATTTTTGAATTTTTAAAATTTTTTATTTTTTTCATATATTAGTGATGAAAATTTTTTATTGTAAATAATTAGTATTTGCAATAAAAATAGTTTTTTATTGCAAATACTCCATTATTTACAACGTATCATTTTCATCATAAATAATCTTTAATTTTTAAATTTTTTTATTTTTTCACAGATTAGCGATGAAAATATTACATCATAAATAATATAGTATTTATGATGGAAAGTTTATTTCCATTGCAAATAATAATTATTTATGATGTATTATTTTTATTTCAAATAAACTCAAACTTTTTAATTTTTAAAATTTTTTTTGTTTTTTCATATATTAGTGATGAAAATGTTACATCATAAATAATTATTATTTATGATGAAAATTTATTTTTGATCATAAATATATAATTATTTATAACATATTATTTTTTGTAGTAAATAATCTATAATTTTTAAATTCTTAAAATTTTTTTATTTTTTCATATATTAGGGATGAAAATATTATGTCATAAATAATTTAGTATTTATGATAAAAAGATACTTTTCATCATAAATACTCTATTATTTATGACATAATATTTTTATTAAAAATAATCTATAATTTTGATTTTTTAAATTTTTTATTTTTTTAATTATTAGCGATGAAAATTTTACATCATAAATAATTTAGTATTTTTAAAGAAAAGTATCTTTTCATCAAAAATACTAAATTATTTATGATATAATATTTTAGTCATTAATAATCTATAATTTTTGAATTTTTAATTTTTTTTTATTTTTTAGATATTAGCGATGAAAATTTTTTATCATAAATAATAGAGTATTTGTGATAAAAATTAAGTTTCATCATAAATATCTAATTATTTATGATGTAATATTTTCATCATAAATAATTTATAATTTTTAGATTTTTAAGATTTCTTATTTTTTTAAATATTAGCGATGAAATATTTTCTTTGGGAATAATATTATTTTTGATGAAAGATTATTTTTTATGGCAAATACTTAAATTATTTAAGATGAAAATATTTTTATCATTAATGTTTAAAAATTTAAAATTAAAATAAATATTTTATTATTTACGATAAAAATAATTATCGTAAGTAATCTATATTTACGATAATTTTTTTTCCATCATTAATATAATACTATTTATGATGAAAAAATATTTTTATCATAAATATTTTATTATTTGTGATGAATTTTTCTGATTGTAAATATATTTATTTTGATGAAAATATTTTCATCGTAAATAATTTCATCACAAAAACTCTCTTTTCTTGTAGTGTAGTTTTCGTATATTGGTTGATCATTGAAAAATATCAAATTCTAGAGTATTTTATCTTTGATTATGTACTTTCCAAAAAAAATTTGTAAAAAGCCTATTATGCTTTCAATAAAAAGAAAGATCTTATTCCATTCTATCTAAAAGGTTAAGAGTACTTTTTGAAAAAAATTATCTTAATTCTCAATCAATGGGAACTAACTTTTCTATGTCCCACATAGGTATTTCTCTCATGACATGTATGAATCTTATTCTCATAGAAAAATTATTTTTTTATCTCTTTCACTATAAGAAAATAGGTTATTAGTGACGGCTAAATGTCATCACTAATACGTCTTTCTCCATCGCTAATACTATTAGCGACGGACTCCCATTAAAAGAGATAGCCTATCAAAAGAACAATGTCCTATTCTAAAAAAAGAATGTACCATCGAACTATTTTTTATCTTCTCCCAGTTATACATCATGAATACCTTCCAAATACTTACAAGAGAAAAATATGTATCATTAGTCCATTTGTTTTCATATCTTTAAATATTTTTTTTTATGATTAGCTATAACTTAGATCTATCAGACATACTATAATTCTTTTTCATGTATCAAGAGAATTTAAATTTTACTGAGCTATTGATATAACAAAAGTAAATAAGAAAGATGCTCATCTGATATGGAAGAGATGGACCTTTGACTGTATGTAGGGGCAGCAAAAAATGGGGACGACACCGATTGGAGGCGGCGGCGAGTGGTGATGGATAGAGAAGAGAGAAGGTGGCGTCGACGAGAGAGAGTGTGAGTTACGAATAAGAGGAGTAGAGGGTGGCAGGTGAGAGTTGGAGGTTAGAGAAGAGCCGGCGATTGGTGGGTGGTTAGTGGTAGGAGGGAGAAAGAGAGGAAAAGTTAAAAGTTGGAAGAGTGGAGAAGAAAGAAAAAGAAGATGAGAGCTAAGGATTGGGGAAGAGCCGATGGTGGGTTAAGAAAGAGCCAACAACGAGTGGGCATTTAGTACAGAAAGAGAGAGGCTTTGAAAGAGAGAAAGAGGGAGAGAGAGAGAGAAGAAAAAAAAAGAAAGAAATAAGGAGAAAAAGAGGAAGAGAAAAACATGATAGGAAAACAGAGGCCATAGGTGAGAGGGGTTTCGGAAGAGACAAGGATGGTGGCCAGATATGAAAAAAAAGAGAGAAAAAAAAGAGAGAAGTGTGTGTTTTTTTAAAGAGAGAGACATGGGTTTGGAGAGAAAAAAAATGAATTTTGAAAGAAAGAGGAGGAGAGATGGGATGAAGGGGCGCATGCGTGGCCATACCGCATCCCATTTAATGCATATCCTTTTTTTTTAACAAGACCAGGTTAGGGAGCAGTAGCCAAATGTCTTTCGTTAGCTTTTTAGACTTCATTTTGATATGTACACCGATTCAAGGGACAGAAAGCCGATCAGATATAGACTAAGATCTGATTAAATGAAGCCCAATCTCTCTTTCTCTCTCTCTCTCTATTTATATATATAAAGAAATATCGGTCATAAAAATATAAAAAGAATTGTAGATAGTTTATGTAAGAAACCATTTACTCAAATAAATAATAGATTTATACAACATCATCACCAATCACCCTATGTTAAAAAAAAAAAAAAAATCTTAGTTTTAATAGTTATTTCAATAAGAAACTACTTGTGCATAAAAAAAATCTCCATGTAAACTAGTTTAAAGTCTGGAGGCCCTAGTTGCTAATATCAATCCCTTTACATGACCATTCAAACTTAAATCTTGCTTGATGGCAACGCAAACATAAAGAAAAATGTCTGCTACCTAGGTGCATGATGGTTACTTGTTCCATCCCCCAAACCCCTCTGGTAGAGCAGCAAAGCAGAGTTCAAGTGGGTGGCCAGTCCGCTACTGTGGTATTGCCGTTTGATACAATAATCTCAGGACAGAAATAGGGATAGTAATGGATCGGATTTAGATCGGATATTGTACTATCCATCTCCAAATCCGAACTTAATACCCTATACCCAAACTCTATCCGATATCCGATCGGATAAGAAAATAAAGATCTATCCCCATACCCAATGAGTTCGAAGATATCCATGGATAACCCATTTCTCCATACCCAACACATACCCGTCCCATGCTTGTCCCATATCTAAAAAAGTAAATAACTGAAATAATTTTATGCATATTATCAATCAAAATAAAATTACCAATTCAACATAGAACATAATTTATAAATTCAGATTTATAAAAATCAAACATAGAAATACAATTACAATTCAACATAGAACAAATAAATAATCAAAATAATTTTATACATATTATCAACCAAAACAGAATTACCAAAATAAAATTATAAACATATATATTCGGATATAGCTTCAGATATTACCCATACCCGTAAGTTCGGATCGGATTCAAATTCGATTTCGAATAAAAAATAGCACTATCCATACTCTATCCATATCCGTGCTACAATTTTCGAATTTTATTCAAACCCAATCAAATTTTATTTTTCGGATTTAACCGAATTTAGATAGGATGCATACCCATCGGATCGAATCGATTTTGCTATCCCTAAACAGAAATTACGGCTCGTAAAAAGAGACTTTTGATCTCGTAACCCATCATTTAATTCCTATCTATTACTAATAAGCCATATTCACATAGCAGATGATGATCCATGCTTCATGCTAAACGATGAAGGCAGAGGACCAAAAAGTATATCATCTAGTTGGATCCAACTTTATCTAATAACAAATGTTTCTATAATCAAATGTTTAGTGAGAGGCCTTTTCTTCATTGAGATTCTACGGCAGTTGAAGGTCTCTATCCATCCATGACACACGTACATCAATTTAAATAACAGAATTTCCAATACCAGCACATTCTCCTCCAATACATCTTTAGCTTCCAGCAGAGCGAGCCAGTTGGTCAAAGAACTCGTTCACCGTGTATATCCCCGAAGTCCTCTAATGGCTGCTTACATCTTTCTGCTTGGCAGAAAGACCAGGAACTAAACGTCCTCTCTGATTTGGCAAGATAATCCTGATCACGAGTGTCATTGCAGTTCTCTTACACAAGTATACTGTTTCTCTGCTTTCTTACATTATGGCAACAGCACAAGCATGCAGCTCTAAATTGCCCATCCAGAGCCTGAAAAGGTTGCTTAGAATTGTAGTTGAGAACAGGCGTGAGATAAAACGGGCAACAAAAAGACTCCAATTAGCAAGGCCCTTTTCAACCATCATCAGTTTAAAACAATCGAGTGAATTAACTAAAGGTGCTGGTTGACAATAAAAGGAAAAATTTGAGGGCCTTCCAATTTCCCTGCTGCTAATTTCCATAATTGAAATGATTGTTAACTGAATCTATCCCCAACACCAATTAGCTTGCACTGCTGACATGCCAGTTCAGCTCAGAAAGCAATATATACATTTGATATTAAAAGTAACTTGAGGATTCATTCCGAAGGATGGAGTTGAGTTTAACATATATTAAAAATATGCGACAGAAGACGCCAGACGTAACGCGTGCAGCAGCTGGCAATTGCGTTCACAAAATATGATCCTCTAATGGTTCCCGAACCGATACTCTGCAGGTTAAAACAAATTATGAGAAGAAAATAATATGAGCAAAGCAATATGCTCCTAAAGCCGCTGAATTCACTGAATTAAGGGCACATCAGGTGGTTAATTTGCAAGAACAGACCAGTTGAAACGGCCAATAGCAAAGGTTAAATAACAAATAAACACATGGCATTTTGCTGGTGGGAATAAAAAAAATAAAAAAGAACTTGCGAGCTTGATGATTATATATATATATATAAATATACACACGCAAATATATAGATGCATATATACATATATAGATACATACAGGCGCGCCCGCGCACACACAAATATACATATACATATATATATATATAAACACACACACACACATACAACACATACATATATATACATATATATAGACACACACATCCATATCCATATATATTATACACCATATATATACCTATGTATGTATGTATGTGTATGCATATATATAAACACACACACATACATGTGTGTGCACGCCTGCCCATATACATATATATGCATACACACACACACACACATATATATGTATATATAAATAGATAGATAGATATGTACGCATACATACATGCATACATACATGTGTGTGTGTGTGTATATATATATATATATATATATATATATATATATGCATGTTTGTATGCGTACATGTATGCGTACGTGTGTGTGTGTGTCATACAAACATGTATGCGTACGTGTGTGTGTGTGTGTGTGTGTGTGTGTGCACACACACACACGTATGCAATATATATATATGTATATGCATGTATGTATGCGTACATGTATGCATACGTGTGTGTGTGTGTGTGTGTGTGTGTGTGTGTATCAAGAATACGAGCAAGGAAAATGTTGACAGCTACCACAATGAAAAACTGAGAAAAATAGCTAAAATAAATTGGAACTCAGATTGTACAAAAAGAATACTGATATATGTTGTAATCATACTTCACTCAACTAAAGAAACTAATACAGCATGATACAAGTGAAACTATATATATATATATATATATTATATATATATATATATATATATATATAAATGGCATGATCTCCACAAATTTCTGAAAATTCTGCAATCCAGTGAGATATCAAAACATCATTTGAAACAGAGCTAATCACAAAGTAGAACATAAGTTTTAGCTTGTAGGAGTAAAACCAATCTTCAAAGGAATAATTACACTCATTCAAAAGAAAGAAAAGATGTTCAACTTTGACCCAAAATGATTAGGTAAATTAAAAGTAAATCAAAATGTCATGTTACAAAAACAGAGACAACAATTATTTCATTTGTTTCAGGCATTATCATCATGCTTTTAACAAAGGTACATGATCCAAAGGTTCCAGATTAACATTATATCATGATCAAAATATAAGGAATGATCTACATCTGATAAACATAAAAATAATAAGCTAAAGGAAAAACCTCAAATATAAGTGACAGAAAACAGTCATATTGTTCTTCAATTAATGTGACAAATTGTAGTGGATAGTGGTTATATATCTGGTGACTTCTCACCTCCCTGACAATCAGAAAAAGAAAAAGATTAGTGATTATAGCATAACAATCTATTCCAAGATTTTAACTTTAAGAATTGACCATTGTAGTAGGACATCTACAGATGAGTGAAGGTATTTTACCACTGACACTGTTATAAAAGGTATTGTAGAATCCATTATAATTCAAGGCCTTTTCACCTAATCTAAGTTCACATTTTTCACAATAAATAAAACCATTACATTGGTTAGTTAAGAAGTAACACAACATTATGCTTATGCTTGATACAAAGCCAAAAAATATCAGTCTTTAGATTCAACCAGTGCCTTCACATCTTTGACCCCACGGTTCGCCTACTAGACAATATCACCCTGTAACAAGTGGTTCTATACCGCAGAAATCAGATAGCAAACCAAGTAGTATTGGGGATGTAATGAGCATTGGTACCATGAATTAACCTATATCAACACTACAGCAGCAAAGTAGTGGTACAAATATCGAAACTGGTACCGTAAACCATTATATATAACAATTACTAAGAAATAATCTGGGTTTAACTCAGACAAATCATCTTCTATATCGGAGGACATCTCATGGCTAGAAATTGAAGATGGAAGCCTCCATGCATCCAAAGCAAGAATAAGATTTCTGGGATCAGTAAACCAAAGCGCACATATGCTTTCTTAAGTAGAAAAAAAACTGCGCATCAACAAAAACGTATAGAAAGCATGTATTAAACACTGTTCGCTATTTGAAATGGAGCATCATGGAAGGCTACTTCTTAAAAGAGATCTGCCAAGAAAAGTTCTTACGCCGGAGATGCAAACGGAATTTTCCTACCAGGTCTGGTCAGGATATAGATTAATGGTTTCATAAATATAAAAGTCACCAAGATTCAAGGGAGAGTGGAGTTGTGCTTGAAACATGTGCTTTTCCAAAAAGCAAAATAATATTGCTATTTTTCAGAGTGTCATACTCATTAAACTGCAGAAAGAATTTGCTCTGAAAATCAAAATAATATAAAAGCAAGTTTCCAGTCAACAAGCTGGATTTTTGTCTATTTCTATTAAAGAAATGAATAGTTTTGTGCTCTCTTAAGTAAGCATAAACCAAGTGATATCAGATATGGGATAATATTAGCCAGTTCGGTTGGTGCTATGGACCAGATCTTAAGTTTGATGTGTTGATGCTGAATTCCCATAAACATATAGTACCAATGCTCTCATATGTTCCCTTGGAGTCAAACCTTCTCTTATCAAATCGTGTTCAACAAGTTTGTTAAGTGGAGTTGATGTTGTTGTTGAGGAATAATGCTAACAAACACTTAATAAGGGCTACCACGAGATGGCAACAGAATGCCTTAATTATCAATCTGTTACACTGAACAAAAGCTTCTGATGAATAGCGATGAAATTTTTAAGTAGAATTTCTAAGCCAAAAGGAAACTGAAGTTGTGGGTAGAACTAGCATTTTATTTACTGTTATTCTATTTCACTGCCTTTTCATTAGTAAATTCTACGTCCTTATTCCTGAGGCACAGGACATGTTTTGACCTAATTAACTTATTTCACAGATAGATGTAGCATGCTACTAACACTCAATCACTAGTTTGTTTTTCTCAAGAAAAAAGAAAAATTCAAAATAGTTCTCTATCTCTCTCTCTCACACAACTGAAAATCTAAAGCTGCAGACATCTTTCAATGCACACATAGTTAGTAAGCACAAATTTGTACATGGAACTCAAAGCACTATGATACTTCTAATAAGTTAATAAATTATGGAAAAAGGGGAATATACATCAACATATCTAACTCACATTGGAGACCTCTTTATACAAGTTTGGAATCAAGTAACATGCACACAATTAAAGAGATTATGACAGAGTACCACTTGAAAATTGTAACAGAAAAAAAAAAAAAAAAGAATAACAGTATATGGAGAGAACTATGCTTGCTTGGCATTTTCATAAAACTCGATCCTTTTCGTATTCCCATTCAAATTCTCTCAAAATCAGATATACATGACATAGTTAGCATGCTTTATTAAGTAGGGCTGGAAGTGGGCTCTAGCCGATCTGAGGCCCATTGGACCGGTCTGACTATGAGCCGGACTATGGGCTATCCCAAGAAGTTTCAAGTCGGATTTAGGCTTAAATTTGAACTCATATTTCCGGCCAGGCTCCGATAGTTCTTCAACCCGGCATGAGCTTGAGCACGAACTAAGCCCACTAAAATTAACAACAATAAACCAAATAACACGGCCAATGACAACCCTTCACCCCTTGGCTCCTACCCAAGCCCCCATTCAACTCAATCCTACCACTTATTCGCCTGCACCAACCGATTCTCTTTCATCCCTAACACCCCTACCCTTGCCATGGCTCCTACATAGACTCTGACCGCCTCACTGCATCCCCGAAGGAGCTCTCGAATGACCCCACCCACCTCATCTTCATCAACCCCACCATGGCCAATGAGCACTTTGAGTTTGGTGGCAACTCCATCTGCACCATCAATTATTCCCTCCTTCCTCCCCCGCAACCACTTAGAACAATTCCACCGGAGGAGGCGGTAGCTAGCAGCAGCAATGCTGCAAAGACTAGTGTCATAAGGGGCAACAAGGTGGCGGAGGGGAAGCTAAAGGAGAGCTTCTTAATTGTGAAGAGGTCGGAGGACTATGGGCGGACTTCCAACAGTCGATGGCAAAGATGGTGGTTGGAGAAGATATACGAGATTGGCCCAATCGAGCTCAGGTCGAGATTGGACCTAAACTTTTCAAAAAAAAAAATTCAGGCTTAGGCCCTGCACAAAGCCCAAAAAAATTTTGGGCCGGGCTTGTGGTAGGGGTATCATCCAGACCAGCTCGGCCCATTTCCATTCCTAATAATAAGCCTCAAATACAAGTTTTAACTTAGAGATTAGAAACTTGAGAAGTTTGAAATTAATTCACAAAACCATGTGATCTAGCAAAACTGCGCAATTCATCCAAAATTCTAGCAAAACAAGTACCCTACCCACAAAAAGATCCCTTCCAATTCCTAGTGAACATAAATAGTTGCTTTAAGAAAATTTTTAAACAATCAATATCAAGTTTCATATGGATCTGCATGTCTGTTAAAATTTATTAATTTAGTAATAGATTAAGAAGTCATAGAAATTGCATTTGGGATATCTAATTGATTAAGTCAATTGCACAGGCAACTCTTATAATTTTATAGACTATAAATCAAGACTAGAAGACAGCATTTAATCAAAAGATAAGACATGTTTGGTGAACAAGTTTAGCTTAGTAGCAAGAATCATTGATTTAGGGTAGCACATTGACAATGGAATTCCTATAATATTGAACCTACTGTCACCTTACTCTAGGAGTTAATAAAATACCCACTTCCCTCCACCCGCACTTGCAACTACACCATGTAACTCTGCCACAAACCCTAGGAGTTAATAAAATACCCACTTCCATCTACCCGCACTGCAACTAACCATGTAACTCTGCCACAAACCCTAATCTCTCTCTCTCTCTCTCTCTCTCTCACAAACATATACATATTTGCATTTTTATTACTATTATCACTTTCCAAAACTAAAACTTGATAATCCTTCCAATTTTAAGGAGCTAATACTTGGTCTTTAAAAGTTGTTTCCCTTTATCCTTATGGATTAAAAGTTTAGCTCTATTGGGAAGCCAAGAATAAAGAGAGAGACAAATCTTTTGTCAAGTAGTGCTACCACCAAAAAGACCCTCCTCATAAATGCAATGAGGACAATTTTTTCGAAATAAAATGTGATGCAAAATGAGATATGGCTGTTTGATCACTGAAATGTTCAGATTCAATTTATACTACTAGAAATTCTGCATATTCAGATATCTTTTTGAGAGTACTTACATCCAAAGCATCATTTCTAGAGGGTCCTGTCACTATTTTTTTCATCAAAACTTTTTGCTGCATTTAGTGAAAGACAATAATACACAACAAATTTATAGGTCAGTAATCAACTACCATAAAGACCATTTAAAATGCAATTTTACATGTATCGAATACGTGAGAGCAAAAGAAAAAAATAAAAAATGAACATACATACTTAAATGATCGCTGAAGAAACAACACAGAAATAAATGTTACATAAAATACAATTACATCCAACAATATCTCATTTTGGAAATAGGCATAACATAGAATCCAACTAATTAAATATTTAATGACAATTCCTAAAGGTAAATGACTACACCGCTGATTTTAGTATTTTAAAAATGTCAAGCCTACCTTGAAAGCCGCAAACTTCATCTTGACCAAACCTAATGTCCCATACATCAACCACATTATCAAACACTACCACCATTCCAACACCAACATGAAGATGTCCTACCTTGCAAGAAAAATACATCCAACACCAGAAAAATAGGAAGGAGCAGAGGTTTAAAAAAGAAAGAGAAAAAAAAATGGTGCACACATCATGATTAATTAATGTACCATTTACCAGAAAACAGAAAACACAGCGGCCCAAACCAACCCCAACCCCCGCCACGCGAAAAAAATTTCTAGCTAGTAAAACTATTGTAACCTGTAATCTAGAAGTCTCATGATCTCTATAAAGCCTCTCCTATAATTTATTATCATAAGTAGACTAAATATAACACAGGAATCCAAAACAGGCTGGTAGCTCCAGCCATCGCTGTTTATATACTTAAAATATTGGATGACATAAACCACAGAACAGTATCATGAAGCGATTTTCTACTCAGGCATAACATGAGAAGCATGGATAAATCTAAGAGTTGATTCTTTCTTCTCCCTTCTTTTTCTCATTTTTTGCACCCAGGAAAGGGGGGAAGGAACTTAAAACTAGTCTTAATCGGCTTTAAAAAGTGAAGAACTTCCAATAGAATGCACATCAAAAAAATAAAAGCAAATCAAGGTGATACAAAGTTAAAAAATTCACCTCTAATTCACTAGTTTGTAGGCTTAAGCCTACAAAGACAGACCTCCACACCATTATTTATCAAGTTCACCACACGTGCTTGAAAGACCTCAGGAACACCATCAGCAGCAGCAGCATCCTTGGCTGTAAAGGTTATATAAAATATCACACCAGAAACAATCCGCATGTTTACCTTGACCACCTCCACAAGCTCATAATTTGTTCCCTACAAGAAATTTTTTCCATACGGAAAGAGAAATTTCAAGAAAAAGGAGAAAATTTCTTTCATCTTTTGAGCTTTCAGCTTTAGCATGATGGTACATCACATATGTATAGAGAAGTGGATTAAAGGAAATAAAGGGATAGAATTAAAATGAAAAACATACATTATCGTTATTGTACTTCTTTAGGGCCAACTTTGAGAAATCGGCACATTTTCTCCAGTCCTGTGCTCTGGGTCCTTCCAATCGAACTTGCCCCGTAAATGTGCTACAAGGTTACATACCAATAAATCACCATCCGAATCCTCTTCCGGTTCCCCATCACAGTCAAAGAGCTGAGAATAATATATGCACGTACATGATTGAGGGAACAGGAAAAGGAAAAAAAAAAGAAAAATCATAAATATTGAGGAGAAAATTAGCGAAGGATGGATTGACGGAGAGGATGGATGGATCTTCATATGCTTGGTAAAATTAATATGGAGCAGAAGAGAAGCATACTCGGGATAAGATAAAGGGAAACGCAGGGTTAGGGTTTGGAGAAGCATCGGATCGCATTAGATTAGATTAGATGAGACTAGGAGATTAGGGTGAAAGGATTTAGATCACGTACCTAGTTATTGCAATAATATTCCTCGGCCATGTCACAACCAGTGGAGTCCGTCCTTTCTTCCCCCGATCCGTCGCTCACCGACTTCCGGTTTTCCTCGTCTGATCCTTCACTCATCAATTTCTGCTTTTTCTCCGGTGGTTCCGGAGAAGCCCTGTCCGTGGGAGGGAGAGGATGGGCGGAGGAGGCCATGGAAGAGGCTGAGAGATGGAGATCGAGAGAGGGGATGGGGAGCTTAGGGTTCCGGAGAGCCTTTATCGCGGGGCGGCCCTGGATGCGTGTCATTTATTTTATTTATTTATTTATTTATTTATTTTTAAGTTCGGTAGCGTTTGGTTGCTGGGAATAAGGTGAATAAGGATTTATTCCATCTCATTTCCCAAAACATGAATGGCAATAGGATCCGTGGATTTTACAATTTGGATCAAAAGTATATTAAATACATCTTATTTTTTCATTTGATTTAATTATTTTATATTTATTATAAATAATTTATTTTAAAAAATAATGAAAGTCTTATTCTAATTAAAAATAAGTTCCATAAATTTTCAATCAAATATAAAATTAAAATAATAATTATAAATAATATTTAAAAAATAATATTTTTATTTTAAAAATATTAAAATGATTGCCAAATATTATGGACAAGAGAATTATATTATTTTAAAATATAAAATCAATTAATTATCAGAGTTGCCTGCTAGTTGTACAAAAATAGATAAGAAGATTAAATATATAAAATAAATTGAAGAAAACCACAAAGTGTCCTTGGATAAACATAAATAAAAAGTATAAAATTTATGTCAACAATGGAGAAGATAATCAGAGAACTTAAAGAAGCTTCTGTACATCAAAACTTCTACCAATCGAAGGTAGATATGGCATCCCAATCCCATTAGAAAGTAATGAGCACACCCATCATCAGGATAACATAATACCAGTAAGATTCTGAAAGCAGCTATAAATAAGTTTTATGATCCATACAGTAAAAGTGTGGCAATTAGCAGCATGAAAATTAATCACAGAAGATCCTAGTGTAAAAGATCTGCGCAGAGCATCAAGATTAAAACTGAGTTTCCAACAGAAAATACTGACAACATCTCATCAAATGGGATAATATAGTATCAACAGATCCCTGAATGCAGCCAGATATAGGATTAAGATATATGTAATAAAGCTATACCAGAAAACAGAATGGATAGCAAAATTTCATCAAACATAAATAATTGAAGGCTATCATGTGGAGATAAAGGCCCTAGCATATTAATAGAATAAGCAACCATGTAAAGCCATCAGCACATGCATCAGTTGGCAATAAGTAGTAACTGCAATGGGGCTTCTGGGCACCATGGGCAGAAACTTTGTTAAAATGTTCACAACACCGATCGCAACACAATGTTATACTCCTTATAAAACTAGTAAGGGAGTCCAAATTTTCACTAGAAGTATCAGAAGTAACAGCATATGGGAGAGAATGAGAAACCCACGCATATGTCAATACTAAAGTACTGATGACAAAGGAAGCATGTGGAAAGCCCTGTTTTACAACTGATACCTGCACAATAATAGTCCATTGTAAATCCAAAAGAAGCCATAGTTTGGGAAAGAGCCACACATCCACCTGAAACCCAATATCGATTTTCTCGTTGGAGCCCACTATTTATATAGTAGAAGAATAATAAAAGGTGAAGGATGCGTTGTGACTTAGGAGAGCTCTAGATCCAAAAATTAGTTTGTACCTAAAGGTTTGTTCTTTTGTGGATAAATATCATGAAAAAGTTGATCAATTTTTTCATTGACCAACTTACCTATGTTCTCATGCTTTTCAAGATGGGTAAGTTACTTTACCATGGATAACATTTATCCATAAAATGAGAAAAGTTTTATCCATTTAGGATGTGGTTAAATCATTTTTTCATCAGTCAGTAAAGTAGGTATTTAATGTTATACCTAAAATGTACCATCCTCATTTTCAATGTTTTCATCATTCAATGCTTAATTTAGTCAAATCTAAAAAGCATAAGGGATATCATGAAAAATATGAATAAATTTTACCAACTTATCCAAAAAAATAGTAATATAAAAGAACATGGTAACAAATTCTGAATCACTTTTTCATATGTAAAAGAACATAGGTAAATTATTTTTTTATCTAAATATTATTTAAAAATATTAATTCAAAAGAAAATAGATTCTCAAATAAATCTTTTATCTACAACAGAATGGATCCAAAAGTGGAGATGATGCGAGCGAGATGGCTTTCATCGTGCTTGCAACCGGAAGAAATCATGAATAGCGAACAATATGGAACGTTCCAGGCTCTATTAAGTTATTGTTTGAGATATTCTGTCATCGATGCTGTCGTCAAAATATTTTGTCATCTTAATAATACAACTTCGGGATTAGCTCCCTGAGGTTGGAACAATGACATTTTAGTTGGACTATCCATTTGATATTTAGATGCTAAGATTTTGATTATAAGGACTCGATGATATATTTTGTAAACTCAGGTTTAAATCAAATGGTGACTTAACTAGTCAAATTTTAGGTCAATAAGGGTTCCAAAAACGCCACTCAAGTCTTAAACATGCTCCCACTAGTGTACTACTTCTACATGATGCCCAAACTAGTTACCATGCTGATTATACTTTCTTTTTTAAAATAGATATGCCAGTAATGGCATTACCCAAAGTCAAGTCTCTTAAACATTGAAGATTGTTAATAAGCTCAACATGAACCCTCAACTTTTCAAAAAAAAAAAAAATCAGGTTTAAGCTCAACATAAAGCCCAACAAAAAAACATTTGGGCCAAGCTTGGATAGGGGTATAGTTCGGACCAGCTCGGCCCATTTCTATCCCTAATATTAAGCCTCAAATGCAACTTTTAACTTAAACATTAGAAACTTGTGAAGTTTAAATTAATTCGCAAAACCATGTGATCTAGCAAAACTACGCAATGCATCTAAAATTCCAACAAAACAAGTACCTTACCCACAAAAAGATCCCTTCCAATTCCTAGTGAACATAAATGGTTGCTTTAAGAAAATTTTTGAACCATCAATATCAAGTTTCATATGGATCAACACGTCTATAAAATTTATTATTTGAGTAATAGATTAAGAAGTCATAGATGTTGCATTTGGGGTATATAATTGATTAAATCAATGGCACGAGTAGCTCTTATAATTTATAGACTACAAATCAAGACTAAAAGGAACAACATTTAATCAAAAGATAAGTAAAGATATATTTTGGTGTACATGTTTAGCTTTAGTAGCAAGTATATTCAATTAGGGTTGAACAACAATGGAATTCCTATCGTATTAAACCTACTCCCACCTTCGAAGTACTTTTTTACTTCGAAAGTTACTGTAATACCAACTTCCTGCATCCACACTTGCGACCACACCTACACCCACCTCTGCCACAAGCTCTAATCTCTCTCTCACAAACATATACATATTTGCATATTTATTGCTATTATCACTTTCCAAAACTAAAACTTGATTATCCTTTTAAATATAAGGAACTAATACATGGTCTTTAAAGTTGTTTTCTTTATCCTTATGGATTTAAAATTTAACTCTTTTGGAAAACTAAGAACAAATAGAGAGATAAAGTCTTTTATCAGGTAGTGCTTCCACCAAAAAGACCCTCATAAATGCAATGAGGATAATTTTTCCCAAAGAAAATGTTATGCAAAAGTAGATATGGTTGTTTGATTAGTGAAATATTCGGATTCAATTTACACTACTAGAAATTTTGTAGATTCAATAACTTTTTGAGAGTATTTATATCCAAAGCATCATTTCTATAGGGCCTTATCTTTTTTTTTTTTTCCCTCAAAAATTTTGGAGGAATTTAGTGACAAGTCAAGAATACACAACAAATTTATAGGTAAGTAATCAACTACCATAAAAACCATTCAAAATGCAATTTTACACGTATCAAATATGTGAGCACAAAAGAAAAAATAAACAATGAAAATCTATATTTAAATGATTACTAAAGAAATAACACATAAATAAATGTTACATAAAATAATTACATCCATCTATATCTCTTTTTGAAAATAAACATAACACTGAATCCAACTAATTACAATATTTAACTACAATTCCTAATGGTTTATTACTACACCGCAGTTTTAGTATTTGAAAAATGTTAAACCTACCCTATACATCAACCATGTTATCAAATAGTACCACCATTTCAACATTAACAAAAATATGTCCTACCTTGCAAAAACAATACATTCGACACCCAAAAAATAGGAAGGGAGTAGAGGTTAAAAGAAAAAAAGAAAAAGAAAATAGGTGCGCACATGGTGATTAATTTGTTGGAGGATGTCTAGCTAAGACACCACCTCTCAGGACTTTTCGATACTACATATCGCAGCAGGAAGAAAGAAAAATAAAATAGAAATAATTAAATACGTGGATCAGTCAAAAAAGGGTTCGCCTTCATGGGGTATGCAAACTTCACTATGAAAAAAGAAAAAAATTACAAGAGGAGATCACACTTTCAACCCTTGTACACCCCATCTCTTCCTCACAAAAGTTCTCTCTAGGAGGATCCTTTGAACCCCTGAAGCGACCACTATCTGCTATCCAATAATCTGCATGAAGCTCCTACTCCAGCTCCTCTTGATGCCTCATCGCCTCTGTTCTCGAGTTCTCTACCAAACTACTGCTCACCACAACCTTCTATTGCGTGAACAGGCTTTTTATAGCCTTAAAAATATGGTAGAATAGGATACCGTATCCTCAGCACCCAAAAACTACCCAAAATCGTCGGATCATGACCAGCAGCTCTCCAAGCCATCCGATCATGATGTGGTCCACGAAATAGCCCGTAGACTGTGAAAATCGAGTGAGAAACACCATTCGATCCACGATGGACCACGAGAAACCTATGAGAAATAGTCTCTTGATCCACATGCCTGCTTGTGCACTGCCGATCCACCATGGATCGGGATACCCAGGCATTGAACCTGCATGCGTGTGCACATGGGCCTGGGCCACACTCGCACCTGCACGCCTGGGCCTGGGCCGCACACCACACGCATGTGCCTGGGCCTGGGCCGTGCTCTACACGTTGGGTTATGCTCCACGCACGCCTAGGACGCACGCTATCATGCACAGTCACACCACCGCTACTCTGTCGGCCCATCGCTGGCCGCCACCGATCCTTCACTGCTTCGAATTTTGTGCCAACTTTAATCGAGCATATCTTGATCATCCGAATTTTGTTTGGGATGATCTTAAGCTCGTTAGACTCCATTCATTGTCGCAGACCTTACTGTAGGCTCAATATAGATCAAATCTCGAGACATCAAATCCTAACAATCTTCATCTCGACTCGATATTTGGTCTCCTTCTAACTTTGAGAGCTTCTGGATCTCTTTGCCCCTATATCCTAAGGGCAATCGTCTACTGATCATGGATGGACAAATATGAGAGTCGAGCCAGGCCACTTGATTCCATCTCCATCATATGTTATGCTCTTTTTGACTTGAGATCTGCTTAAGTGTTATCCTCTAACAATAAAAATCTCACCTTGTGATGTCGCCTCTTGTCCTCTCGAGTCTCCTGTCTCATGTCTAATCCACCTCCATCTGGAGCTCCACTTGCTTTGGGCTCCTCCTGGCTCCTGAAGCTCTACCTTGCACTGGACTTCCTGCCGATAATAATGTCCTCTCATCTTCTTCTTTTTTCTATAATAATCCTATCACCATGCAATACCTTCAGGATTCCTCCATCAGCTACCATCCTATAGCCTCTCGAATCTAATCTACTCAATGATATAAGATTCTACTTGAAATCAGCTATATATCGGACCTCCTCCAATCTTCTTACTGCACCATCATGTGTCCTCCAGCTGACCGTCTCGATATCTCTGATCGCACAGCTCGATCCATCTGATAGATAAACAGTACTCTCATTACTCTTTAAAAAGTCAAACTGCTCCTCTCTACAACATACATGATAGGTGCATGCAGAATCTAAAATTTATTATTGAAAAAAAGTAGATACCTCATCAAATATCTCAGGACATCTTCCTCTGAGTAGCTACTGACCGTCGCTATACTAGCCATCATCCGATCTCTGAGTTAAGAGAAATCTCTGACTAGATGCCCAACTCGTCACACCGATAACATCTGAGCTTACTCAAGTCCCTCCTAGACTTGGACCATCCTTGTTGCGATCTTCTGTCGCTCTATCTACCATCTCTTGCTCTTCTAAAAACCACCAAAGTTGTGCTACCGCCATATGAACTCGAAGCTGGGTTGTCCCTTCTGAGAACCTCATTTTGAAGAATCACTGCTGTGACCTCATCCATCTTAATGGTGCTCTTCCCACAAGAAGAGTAGTTATCAAAGACTCATACAAAGAGAGAAGCGATGCTAGCAAGACCAGCATCCTGGTCTTCTCCTCAACTTTTTCACTAACACTGAGGAGATCGATAAAGATCTTCTGAAAATGACTGAGATGCTCTTGTAGCTCTGTCCCTCAATCATCCATAGCTGGTTAAACTGCCTCCAAAGAAAGAAAGTACTGGTGAGAGATTTCATCATGTATAATTTTTCGAGCTTCGACCACAGCACCATCGAAAAAATCTCATCAAGCACATAGATTATCACCTCATTCGCTAGATGCATGCGGATAGTACTCACTATCTACATCTGGAGCCACCTCCAATCCTGCACCTCCATAGTGATCGACTTTTTCTTGCATAAGAGAGCATCGATCAATCTTTGGTGGATGAGCACGTTCTTTATCCTTGCTCGTCATAAGAAGAAATTATTCTTTCCATCAAATTCTTGATCTCCATTTTGATTGATCCTATCTTCTCCATCTTCAATCTTCTTCACTACCACTATGTCCTGGTACTGCCTCACTTTGATACAACTTATTGGAGAATGTCTGGCCAAGACATCACCTCTCAAGACCATTTCGATACCACACGTTGCAGCAAGAAGAAAGAAAAAATGAAACAGAAACAATCAAATACATGGATTAGCTAAAAAAGGCTCACCTCTATGGAGCATGCAAACTTCACTATGAGAAAAGAGAAAAAATTATAAGAAGAGATTACATCTTCAACCCTTTATACCCAATCTCTCTCTTACAAGAAGCTCTCCCTCACAAAAGCTCTCTCTAGGAGGATCCCCTAAACCCCTAAAGTGATTGCTGTTCATTGTCCAATAATTTGTGTGAAGCCCCTGATCCAACTCCTCTTGGCACCTCGTCGCCTCTGTTCTCGGGTTCTCTACCAAACTATGGTGCACCACAACCTTCTGTTGCGTGAACAAGCTTTTTGTAGCCTTAAAAGTGTGGTAGAATAGGATACACGATCCTACAGCACCTAGAAAACCATCTAGAACTATCGGATCATAACTGATAGCTCCCCAGGCCGTCCGATCGTGATGTGGTCCATGAAATAGCCCGTAGACTGTAAGAATCAAGCGAGAAACGCTATCCAGTCCATGATGGACAGTGAGAAACCCATGAAAAATGGTCTCGCAGTCCATGCACCCACCTGTTCACTGCTTGATCCACCATGGATCGGGATACCCGGGTGTTGAACCCGCGTGCGCTTGGGCATAGGCCTGGGTGCCACCGCTGCTCCACCAACCTGCCCCAATCCGCCATCACTTCAAACTTCATGCCAACTTCAATTGAGTATATCTTGATCATCTAGACTTCATTTGGAGTGATCTTAGGCTCATTGGACTACATTCGTCATCGCGGACCTCATTGTGGGCTAATATGAATCGAATCTCCAGATGTTAAATTCTAACAAAATTGATATACCATTAACTAGAAAAAAACACACACCACCACTTTCTAGCTAGTAAAAGCTTTAGTAACCTCTAATCTAGAAGTCTCATAATCTCTATAAAGCCTCTACTACAATCCATAATAATAAGTAGACTTAAAATAATACAGAAATCCAAAACAGGCTAGTAACTCTAGCCATCAATGTTTATATACTCAAAACATTGGATGACATAAACCATAGAAAAGTATCATGAAGCAATTTTCTACTTCGGCATAACATGAGATGCATGAATGAATCTAAGAGTTGATTCTTTCTTTCCCTTCTTTTTCTCATTTTTTGCACATAGGAAAGGGTGGGAAAGAACTCAAAACTAGTCTTAATTGACTTTAAAAGGTGAAGAACTTCCAATAGAATACACATCAAAAAAATCAAAGCAAATCAAGATGAAATAAAGTTAAAAAATTCACCTCTAATTCACTAATTTATAGGCTTAAGCCTAAAAAATAGACCTCCACACCAATGCTTATCAAGTCCTCCACACTTACTTGAATGACCTTAGGAATGCCATCAGTAGTAGCAACATCCTTGGCTGTAAAGGTTATATAATATATTACACCAGCAATAGGCCACGTGTTTACCTTGACCACCTCCGCAAGCTTATAGTTTGTTCCCTATAAGAAATTCTTTCTATATGGAAAGAAAAAATTTCTTTCATTTTTTTAAGCTTTTAGCTCTATTATGATGCTACATCACATATATATAGAGAAGTGGATTAAAAGGAAAAACATACATTATCTTTATTGTACTTCTGAAGGGCCAACTTTGACAAATCGGCATATTCTCTCCAGTACTTTCTTTTAGGTCCTTCCAAGTCGAACTTGCCTAGTAAATATGCTACAACTGCATCCATCATCAGTTCACCATCCGATTCCCCTTCACAGTCAAAGAGCTATGGAATAATACATACATGAACATGATTAAGGGAACAAGAAAAGGGAAAAAAATCATAAATATTGTGGAGAAACATTAGTTTCTGTTTGATGTGAAGGACGGATAGAAGAAAGGATGGATAAAAAGAGGACAGATGGATCTTCATATACTTGGTAAAATTAATACGGAGGAGAAGCATACTCGGTATAAGATAAGGGAAAATGCTAGGGTTAGGGTTTGGGGATGCATCAGATCGGATTAGAGTAGATTAGGATGAAAGGATTTGGATCACATACATCGTTATCTTAATAATATTTTAAGAAATCTGTCTTTTCTTCCTCTGATCCGTTGCTCACCGACTTTCGATTTTCCTCGTCTGATGCTTCACTCATCAATTTCTACTTTTTCTCCGATCATTTTGAAGAAACCCTATCGATGGGAGGGAGAAGATGGGCGGAGGAGCCCGTGGGAGGAGGTTGAGAGATGGAGATCATGAGAGGCAATAGGGAGATTAGCATTCATTTTCAGATTGCAATTAGTTTATGACACGTGCGATGCACATGATATTAAGTTGGGAGCAAGATTGATTCTGCACTCTTTTTAAGAAAATGAAAAGATTGGTACATATATATTTGAGGTATGACACGTATATTTTGGACACAATCATAACTGAAAAACTATTAGATTATGTCAAACTCTTAGAGAAATATATATATTTTTGATAGAATTATAGAAATATTTTTGGAAGGGGTTTTGCTGTGATGCTCTAAAGGTATTTTAGTCTTTTATTTTTATCTATTTTTGACCATTGAATTAAATATGAACCATATAATTTTAACAAGATGAAAACCCATGTGCATGGCTGGTGTGGTAAATATTTTAAAAACCAAGATTGTTTTGATGTTGTAAAGGTTGTTTTCTCCTTGGCTGCCACCCCAAAAGATGGAGGAGCTGGGAAAGGCAGAGGATCCAACAGGCAAAGGTGCATCGGGGATGCTGTGGGTGAAGGGTGAAGCACCGATGGGTGGAGAAGCTGTCGGGGGTGGTGGAGGCACCATAGGCGAGAGAGGGGGTACGGTGATGGAGCTGTGCGGACGGAGGAGCACCAGTCAAGTAGGGGGCGGCACAAGTAGGAAGGCACAATCGCGCACGAGCATGCTGGGGGAGGGGGGTGGGTTGGGGTGGTGGGGCACGAGCGTCAGTGGGAGGGTGGGGTAGGAGAGAGGGGAGGGAAGACCGCATGAGGACTGGAGGGGTAGGACGAGGTGGTGGGGCACAAGCACTGATGAGCAGGTAGGGTGGGAGAGGGGAGGGAAGGCCGCATGACGGCTGGGGGGCAGCACGAGCACGTAGGGGGGTGGGATGGGTGGTGTGGCATGAGCCTCAAGGGATGACCATGCGAGGGGGTGGAGGGCGGCAGCATAGGGGGGTGGGCTAGATGCGGTGCAGAAGAAGAAGAGTGTTGGGGAGGGGATCAGCAGCATGAGCACGATTTAGGGGGGGTGCTGTGGTACAAGAAGGAAAGTAGCGTCGTTCACAGAAAGGGGGCAGCATAAGTAGGGGAGGGCGTGGGGCATGAACATAGGGAAAGACCATCAGGAGGGAGGGAAGGGGGGGGAGTGGCATACAGGTGGGGCGGGTGGCAGAGGGGAAAAAAAGACTAAACTATCCTTCATAATAACATGTTGTAAAGGAGTACCATAGCAAAATCTTTTTGGAAGAGTAATATTTGAACATGAAATCTCCTACCAAAAGAAGACATAAAACAGCCCATTACATCTAATTCATGTACCCATCCATTCCAGAAAGAGAGGTTAAATAACCAGTTTATTATCTCATTTATTTGAGATCAAGTAGCCTCACTCATCGAGGAATATATTAACAATTGGTTTTTTATATAGAAAATAGAACTTTATTTATAATAAGTAGAAATATGCAAGGAAGAAGCATGCCTGACTTGCTATATACTGAAAAGAGCAATCCTTATGCAAAGTTAAAAAGATATAATAACTTGTACAAAATTGGTGAAACAGAATAAACATTTGGACAAAATAACCAACAGAAGAGATATAAAAAGAAAGAGTAGCAAATGTGTAGAAAATAAGATTAGCTAAAATGGTCATAGTTGTGAACTTGAGGATAGAACAGCCGGCATCATCAGCATAGCTTATAGATGTTAATGAAGTCCAGGTGCAGCAAATGTATTCTTGTTATTGGTTAAAGCTGGAAACAGTAACATAGTAGATGACACATGCTGTGAAGAAACAGAAACAGAAAATTATGCAAGAACAAGCTCCAGGAAGCAATATGATGCATTGTAATGTCCATGTCATAGTAACCATTAGAAGTAGTTGAAGTATAAATATTAATGAAGACCAAGTAGAGCAGTTGTATCCTTGTAAATGTATTATCCATCGAACAGCAATGTTGAAGATGCAACATCTAGTAGATTTAGTAGTAATCAGTATGGTATCATTGAATATATGAACTTTGTTGCAAATACAGGTAGGCGGAGCCAAAACCATGAAGCTAACAAAGTACCCAAGTTGGATAAAACAACCTGATCAGCACCCAACCATTGGATATAGGTAGAAAACTTATGATTGAACATAAGCATGACAAAACAAAGCAACTTGAATCTCTGAGGAGAAGTAAACAGTTTATGCAGAACGTGCATAGCGTAAACAATTGCAAGGAAGCTAAAACCCCATAACTCCATTGAAAAAGACATCATATAAAGTATATATCAAATAGACAAATCAGAAGCAATATATGGGTCCAGTGAAGCTGGTGATGCACACAAGTAGAATAACGTAAGGATGGAAGAGCCAAGGTAATATTTAACTCTTGTAAAGGATAGAAAGAAGAGAAAACCTGCACATAGTAACAAAATAATAAAGTTAAAAAATACCTCTCCGCTCCTCCCACAGTTTTTTTTTCCCTTTTCCCCACTCTATTTTTTTTATCCTTCCACTCTTTTCGCTGTTTAACATTAGTTTGCCAAGATATTTTTTTTTCCTCCTTTTGAATAAGTGTTGTTAAAGCCACTCCCATACATTATGTTTGTACCCAGCATAGAAACCTAAACCAGATATATCAGGATAAAATGGAAGATAGGGATTGGATAGCCACAAGAAATAGAATTCAAGCAACATACACAATTACTGGAGCACAACAGATCTTGTGTTGAATTTCTTAGTTGATAATTAAACACCAAGGCCAAAATATAGTTGTAATATTTTTGTAACTAAGTAAAAAAAGGAGCAGAAACTATATAGAAACTAGCAGGCCACCAAATAACTTAGGAGAGGCATGAAGAAAAAGCATTCATTGCGCTCCATTCTTAACCACTATCATGAAATAATTTCTACATAAAAAAGAGACCCTATAAACATCAGCTTGAAGCAATAATTATCGGTGAGAATCAAAATCATACGATGAATAACAGCTAAAATCACCAAACAAGGCCTTATGAGCTAAATGTTCTGACACTTGGTTTGCCTCACGATGCACGTGAGAACAGTTATATGTGACAAAAATTGAAACCAGTACCTCAAGTCAAGAAGAAAAGGATTATTCACATGATGCTGTAACAGTGCTTTGTGCAACCAAGAAGTTACGGTGGCAAAGTCACCTTCAATATGAATGTTAAAGGCTCCCAACTGTAGTACGGCAGCTTGCACAGCGAGCCACACCGCACAGATCAATTGCTCAATAGCCTATATTTTCTAAATATCATAATGGCAAATAAAGATTAAAGTTATATTTGAAAATCTTTTCATCACAGTAAAATCTTGATAGTTCATAAATATAATATCCGGTCTACAACGTAATATACCATTAACATTCAACAGTCAAAGTCCTAAAAAACATAAGAAACAATATTTAGTAATCGAAATATCTCCCTAAGTGATCCTCTCCATACTATGATGAATGTTCTTCTACCATGATGGTTTTTTTGAAAAATTTTAGATTGCACATCATGTGTAGTATAGAAATACTTGAAAATATTGTAAAAAATTAGATTTTTTGAGATTCGATGGAATTAATTCCCACTTTTTACTCTACATCCACCTCACCCTTAGAGGGCCAATGCCAACTAGAATCTAACATGAACCTTTTGAACATTTTGGTAAAGAATGATATTATCCTGGTAAGTGCTGAATGGTAGGCATTGAATTTTTAAAGAAAAAATAATAGTGACTTCCCTTCAAGTTTTGGTCATTTACACCTAGACTTCAAAAATTTAAAAAGTGCCAATTGACCATCAAAACTTCAAATTTATTGCAATATAACCTATCTATTGAATGCTAACACCCTTAATGGAATCAAAAAAGATAAAAAGATCATTACTTTAGAGAGGTTGTCCTTTGCCATTCATCTACTTGCACAAATCTCAGGCACTTCATTTTTTATCATTCATCTATCTGGATATATCTTAAAGTGCCTATCCTTTTACATTCATTTAATAGCATGGACCTTGAAACACTCCCGCCTCATCATCCATCCATATACATAAATTTTAAAGAGCTTCATTCTTTGTCATTCATTCACCTATCCGGATCGCAAAGCTCTATCTATAATCCATTTACCTGCACATATCTCAAAATGCTTCATCTATGATCCTTTACTTGCACAAATCTCAAAATGCTTAGTCCTATCCACACAAATCTTAAAGCACCTATCATCCATCATCCATCCACTTGTACAAATCTTAAAGCACGCTATCCTTCACTATTTATCTACCTACACAAATCATAAAGCATATCATTCTCTATATCCATTTGCTTGCACAAATCTTGAAGCATTTCAGCCTCTATCATTCATTTATTTATATGAATTTTGAAGTACCGTATCCTTTGTCATTCATCTACTTGTATAAATCTTAAGGTGGTTCATCCTTCATTATCCATTCATTCACATAGATCTCAAAGTATTTCATCTTCTATCATCCATCCATGTGCACAAATCTTAGATCACTTCAACTTTTATCATTCTTTGTTTACATAGATCTCAAAGTACTCTATTTTTTATCATTTATCCATTTGCATAGTTTTTAAAGTGCTCTATCATTTATCATCCATCCACCTACATAGATCTTAAATGATGAAGTCATTCATCTACTCGCACAATCTCAAAATTCTTTCCTTCCTTTCTTAGCAATTTCCAATACAGTAATAGGATGACACCAATATGAGGTATAATACCAAGATAGTGTACCTTGCTTCCATGCTTAGGCCACAATTTTGTTGCCCAAGTCTATATATGGTAGATAATTATTATTTATAATGGACCTTAGCTCTATTCCAGAAGCTATGGCTATTGTCTACATATAGATGGTGTTTGATGACCCAAATAGCATCACTAAGATAATATTAGATTACTTGTGATACTTATATTGAGATAATCCGATTCTTGATGATCTAAGATCATCATATTTAGTATGCTATGTTTTGGTGATTAAGGATCCATGCATATCTATCAAGTAATCTATTTAGTATTTCATGAAATCTAAGATCACTGACTATATAATATATTATTATTTTATAAATAATATTTATTTTGATTTAAAAATAAGATAAATAGAACTAATATATTAATTAATTTTATAATATAAATATAAAATAAAATAATATACTTTTATTATAATTTAAAAATAAAGATAAAATAATAATATGATAGCAATAGAAATATCAATATGATATAATATAAACAATACTGATATAATATACTAATGGTATACTAGTGTATTGATATTTTTATGCTGGATTGGGGAGCTTTTTTATTCCCAAATTTCAACCCAAGACACTATCCAAGGGTGATCTTGAATATTCATCCTCAAGGATAGAATTCTTATCTCAAAGTTAGGTGATAGTTTTAGGAATGGGGATGACTTATAATCACTACCATATAAGATCAAAATATTATGATCAAAGATAATATTCTCATCACCTCTATCCATGTCACTGTTGATCTTAGGATCATCACCCCATATCCAACACTACTATAAGGATCAAGTGGTTGAAATAAAGGCTGCTATATAATGTTACAAGTGTCTCTTAGAACATGATAATTTATATTGTTATGGTTGTTATAATCTTGTAATTAATAGATATTGTGATAGTTTTGGAGTCATTATATTTTACCAGAAATAGAGAAAAAATAACATATGATTTCGCACTAGAGTAGTCCATTATAATATAAATAAATATCATTATTTTTCATTTTCCATATTAAAACTCAAATATTTATTTCTTTCTAAAATAGATTGTGCAATGTGAAAGTGATATTTTTCTCAAATTAATAATAATTAAAAAATACTACCAATCATTTCTTTCATATTGTTGTTGTTTTTTATTATAACACCACTATGAAATAGTTATTTAAATATTTAGAATTTTAAAAGCAAATCTAAAAAAGCTAGAGATTGGGAGCAGCAGCTACATCTCTCTCTTGTTCTTAGGTAACGATAAAAAAATTTTGAAAATGAATGGCAAGAGAGTCATAAATTTTGCTTTTACAATATTGTATAATGATTTTGATGGGGTCTATTGCTGCTCCTCTCTGGTCGGGGTGACAAGGCACGAGCAGCATGACAGGGACTGCCATCAAGTTGGAGTGGGGGACATTAGATAGGCTCTCCGAGTATCTACAAAAAAAGTCTGCATGCCATCAGTAGAAGATCCTCTGATGTTTAAGTCAGTTATAGTCAGAGAGGGAGAACAGTAAGGGTGAGTGGTGAGAGCCTGAGAGAGTAAGAGAGGGAACCCCCTGTGATGTTGGCTTTTGTCCCCTTTTATGGGAGGAGGCCTATCAAGTAGCAGGTCACCGCTCATTGGAGAGGTCACCATTAGAGAGATAGAGGTACTGGATCTTAGTCGGCCCTGATGGGACCAATCTTCCACTAGTAGAAAAAGATTGCTAGCACCATTGGCTATCAGGTGGGGATGCCCCACACATAGAGATCCTTAGGAGCTTTGACAAATCTTGTGGAGGACTGGGGTGGAGTTCGAACGGGGTCGGCGATTGTCCAATGATGTAGATATCACTGAGCTGCCAATCTTATCCAGATGGTCAGATCGTAGCCGAAGTCCATGGAGCTGTCGAAGGGGCCACATGATGTCATCCAGGCCATGAAGTCCTTGTGGCCAGATCATATTGCCCTATGTCTGCCATGTCATCAAGGAATCACCACATCATCAGTTGGACAAAGTGCAGTCCAACACTTGCCTCCCACTTCTCAGTTCGAAGGATTTATTTTCAAAAGTAGTTCACTGATCAGACCTTGAGATGGCATGCCAAAGCATGGCTCCCAGCTATTGGGATGGCCTTTTTATTAGTGCTTGTAGTCATTGGACGCTCCTGGGCTTGACAGCTATCCACTACCTATGGTGGTGCCTTTGAGGTGGAATTAGGATTGGACTATCTCTTCGATCATGATCTTGAGGGCCACTATAGAACTCATCATGTCTAGGTCTCCATCGGTGCTGAGCTAGCTTCTTCCACCTTAAATCTCATCAAGGATTTTTAAATGAAATCGGGGTCATCGGATGATGCCCTAAACCCTAAGATGTTGATGTCTGAAGATCCTTTGATGTAGGTTGCTATCATCTTAGTTGGGGTGCACCTGATCCAAAGACCTTCGATGGGTGAATCCGAGGTTTCTTTAGGATAAGTTTGGAGAGTCTCGAGGGTTGGCATCATTTCGGTTAATGTTAGTTTGTGGGTTCGCTCATTGAGAACCCAAGCATTGATCCATGAGGCATCTCGAAACTTCATCCGCCATCGTGGCAAAGGAGATTTTCCAAGGGAATGAGCTAGGGATTTGTCTCCAGTCAATCCCAGGTTGCTATGTGGTGGATCAAAGTAGGTCTTGAAGCATTCCACTGGTTGATCCTTGATAATGAAAGAGTGCGGTTAATAGCTGTGGCTATCAGCATTTGAGAGCTAGACACATAGCATGACCTGATTGCTGGTTGGTTGGGCATGCATCGCTTGAAACCCATATAAATAGCCTACCCTCCTTACAGTAGATGCATCCAACGAGGAGCTTTCACTGGTCTTCTCTAGGTAACTTATAGTGATGGAGCCATTACCATGACTGGTGAAGGAAGTGGCAAAGAAGAAAGCCAAGTACTTGAGGGGAGAGCCTTTGCCTAAGAGGGCGAAGATTGCCTCACCAAAGCATCCAAGCATGGGTTGGGTGCCGCCTCCTCTAAGGGCCCCATGTGAGGGGTCCTTTGTTCCTGGGGGAGTGGCCCGCCAGGACACTGCTGTTGATGCCTTTGCTGAGGCATGACCCCACTGCATCGCAGAGTACAAGGTCTCAGAGGCCTTCAAGATGAAACTCCTGGATACTTCAGCTGCCAGGTTCATCCGGAGCTTTGAGAATTGCAAAGTCTATATAAACTACATGATGCTGCGGTTGGACTTGCACTGCCTTCATCCAAAAAATAGCGATGAGATGGTCGGATATTTTTTTCATATGAAGATTAGGCCCTCCTCCTTATTTCCTTCATCTCTCCCCTTTCTTTTTATTTTCTTCTCTTTCTTTTTTTCCTAATGGTGCCTTTTTGGTGCTGTTTTTGTAAATATTGAATGAATAAAAAAAGGACTTTTGTATATACCTCTTTCGTGGATATGTTCTCTTTATAGTGGTAGTCTTCTTGAAAATTTCCAAAACCACACCACTACAAAATTGTTGGGTGGCCATCTTCGACATATGCCTGATCTCTATCATCAGGTAGACTCATAGATCAGTTAGGTCTCCCTATGAAATGATTGCTTGTTGTTAAGTTGCTGCTGAGACTCTTGCTCATGGAAAGTCTTGTCTAGAAGATCAGATGGCTTCACATCTTCGACTGCTTGTTGATCCACATTCAAACTTTTAAGGGTTTGGTTAGGATGCCTTTGGTGGGTTGATCGGCTGGTCCATTTGATGATGCTCGGGTGTATACTAGAATAATCTCAAAGAAAACATAGATAGTGCCATGTATGCAATTTTAAAAATTTTTATGCAGCAAAAAGAAAAGATTAAATAATTTAATTTAAATCATATATATAAGATCTAATCTAGACTATCATATCATGACAAAATATATAAAATATGATGTACTTTAGATCTGAAAATAAAAACTCACATCGATCTCATCGATGCTGAAATCCTAGATCTAATTATTAGATCTAATGGTATGATCAAAATAGGTTAGAGATGATTACTAAACCAATTGGATTTTGATCTTTTCTAGTCCAACACTTAGAGAGGATGTTCCTCAGATCACTCACAGTCACATAAAATCATCTGACCTCGATAGAAAAATTCACATGAAAACGGACGCAGATCAGAGGCTTGGAGGTGCTAGCCTGCAAGCTAGTTCGATGGCTGATCTCTTTCTTTTTCTTCAAGTACCTTAGACACTCCAAAGTAAGAGAGATTTGGAGGAGGAAGAGAAGAGAAAGAGAAGAGCTCTAAAAAAATAAAAACCAGCAAAGAGAGGGATGTATGATGCTAAGAACAAAGGATTGCTTTTTATAGGCAAGGACAAGGGTTTTTCATCCAAGAAAAGAGCACCATAATCACCATGCCGCAAACTAATTTTGGGCATCCAAAAGATTTCAAAAAAGCCTTTACAATGTGGAGAAGGATTTTGATATCTCACATGCTGAAGGACTCTCCAAGAAAAATAGAAAAAAATCCATTAGGGTGCCAATAACTTTTCTTGTATGAAAATTTTCTTTTCATGTTTTCATCTTATCTCTAAATCGGATTGTATTTGAATTTGACAGGAGATAGAATTACGAGTCATCAACCATTGCTTCCCACCCTTATTGGGTCTACTACTTTGATGCCAAAAAGATTAAGCCAAATTCTATTTAGCATGGGGATAAGGGCATGGGTCCATATGTGGCGTAAGGAGATAAGGATAGAGTCCTAATTGACAAGGGCTCTTCATTTCTAATTCAATTCTAATCTAAATTAAATTTGGATTAAACACACTGATAGAAATGAACCTAACCAAATTAGGAATCTAAATATCTCATCAAATTTTTAACTTAATTAGGAATTAACCAAATCCAAGTCCTGATCGAATCAGGATCAGATTTTTCTTGTAATCAGGATTGATCATATCAAATCCAATCTGAGTCGAACTGAATCTCATTCATTAGATTTGATCCAAAATTTTTAACTCAATCAAATTGAGTCAATTAGTAATCTAATTACTAATAAATTCTCTATAAATAGTAGAGTTTTAATCCTAGTGGGACTCTGCTCCAAAGTCTCA
>NC_026005.2:67170401-67202290 GCF_000442705.2 Elaeis guineensis | reverse complement strand
ATGACTGGATAGGTCGAAGTGTACAAAGTAACTTTTTTAGAACTTACTGCATATAGTTACCATATAATTCATCCCTTTGACCCTAATGCTCAAGATGACTTAAGGTTTAACTATCAATCCTAATTAAGTCAACCATATTATATTTTAACCTTTAAATTAATTATATGGATTATCTTGATCAAGATTTTGCTAAATTGAAAAAATACTGATGCATATCTCCTACTAATTCAGAGGGTTAATTCCATCTTAAGTCATACACTGACTTGATAAGTACTTGACTATATCCATTATCCTTCCGTCACTAAATTAGAAACTCAAATAGTCTAGTATCAAAGTACAGTCAGTTACTTATAAGTCACCGAGATGGTCTTAGGTCTGAGGGATATTTATACCCATATCCTTCACGAGCTACTCTTGACAGCAGAATGCTGGACATATGATCACGTTCGTTGCAAATGTAGTCTTACATTCCATCTGCATACCATAACAATGTCTCCACACTCTTTGATTAAGAGGGTAATCAATTCATATGGCACACAATGATCTATACTCAATATTGCTATCATCATATTAATAGCATATCATTTAGTCGCAAATATTTTTAAAAACTAAATGATAAATCCTTTTTTGTCGATCTATTGTAGTCCTAAGGACTTCATTAAAATATAGAAGTTTCAAGCTAGATAATTTGTAATGAAAAATATCAAATAATTTTTATTAATAAAAATTTATATACATTTACAAGAATAAGTACAATCGTCAAGTGATTGGCTTTGGGACACATTTACAATAATTTTCACCTGGACTAAAGCTAATCGGTACAGTATCGTATATCCATCTTCAATTTGTGATCATCGAACTTCTTGATTTTGAGAGCTTTAGTAAATAGATCGATCAGATTTTTTTTTGTTGATCTTCTGAAAGTCGACATCACCTCGATCTATGATCTTTTGGATAAGGTAGTAGCAGTGCAGAATATGCTTGGTGTGTTGATGGGACTTCAACTCCTTGACTTGAGTAGTGGCTCCAGTGTTGTCACAGTATAACAAGATAGGATCATTAATAGAATGTGCCACTCCAAGCTCGTTGATGAACTTTCACAACCATACAGCTTCTTTCACAGCATCGAATGCTACAACATACTCCGCTTCACAAACAGAGTCAGCCACAAAGTGCTGTTTGAAATTTTTCTAGCAGATTGCTCCATCATTTATAATAAAAAATTCAACATACTCTTGCTATCATTATGGTCTGACTGAAAGCTGGAGTCGATAAATTTCACTAGTTTCAAGTCAGTTTCATTATACACAAGTCACTGATCTTTAGTATTTCTCACATACTTAAGGATGGTCTTTACGATCTTTCAATGATTTTCTCCTGGATCAGACTGGTATCTACTCACGACCCCTAGTGAGTATGCCATATCTGATTTCGTACATGTTATGGTGTACATTATAGAATCTACTATTGAAGTATATGAAATTCTACTCATACATTTTCTCTCTTAAGGAGTTGTCGGACAATCTTTTTTCGAGAGAAAAATTTTATGACCTATCGAAAGATAGTCTTTCTTAAAATTTTTTATGTTGAATCACTTCAGCACGGTGTCAATGTATGTAGACTGAAACAATCCAAGCAATCTTTTCGATCTATCTTTATAGATCTTCTTCTTAAGGATATAGGATGCTTCTCTCAAATCTTTCATATAGAGAACTGAGACAATAATCAGATTTTTATTTCTTGTAATGTAGGGATGCCATTTTTGATTAAAAAAATATCATCCACATACAGAACGTATTGTGACTTGTGAGAGCTCTGGATCCAAGCAATTAGTTTGCACCTAAAAGTAGATGGCGCGAGTGAGGTGGCTTTCATGGTGATTGCAACCAGAAGAAACTTACAGTGAATAATAGGAAACGTTACTAGCCCTATCAAGTTGTCATTTGAGAAATTATAAGTAATGTTTCCTTCCAACAAATAAAAATTTAAGATATTAATTCAGTCATCAATCTTATCATCAAAACATTTTCTTGTCTTAGTAGTGCAACTTCTGGAGCAACTCCTCAAGCTTGAAGCAATCACATTCTTGGTTGGATCATCCATTTCATATTTAGATGTTAAGCTTTTGATTATAAGAACTTGATGATCTACTTTGTACACTCAAGTTTTAAATCGAATGGTGACTCAACTAGTCAAATGTGAGGTCTACAAAGGATCCGAAAACACCACTCAAGTCTTAAACATGCTCCAATTAGTGTATTACTCCTACATGATGCCAAAACCAATTACCACTCTAGCTATATATTTTTTTTCTTAAATACATATGCTGGCAATGCCATCACCAAAAGCCAAGTCTCAAACATTGAAGAATGTCAATAAGCTGAGCTACTATTGGTTCGCCTCTTATTATCCATCTTATCCTATATTATAGCCTGACTTTTCTCTAATTACATTTGGTTACTATTAAAAAAATACTTTTTTGCTTTTTAATTTTTAAAAAGTAAAAATCAAAAAGCAATGTTTGATAATACCATGACAAGCAAAAAGCAAAAATCAAAATAATCAAAATAATTGCTTTATATATAAAGCAAAAAATTTTTACTTTTCAAAACTTGCTTTTCTGCTTTTTTTGCTTCCCCACATCTAAAATGTCAAACTAAAAAGTAAAGAGCCCAAATGCTTCTCTCTCATCGAGCTCTTCACCTCTCCACTCCCCTTCTCTTTCTCTCTCTTCAAACCCTTCTCCTTCATCGAGCTCTTCACTTATCATCCCCAAGTGTTGCTTTTTGCTTTATAGCAATATAGTTATCAAACATACTTTTTGCTTTTTTACTTTTACTCAATAGTAAAAATAAAAAAAATAAAAAGTACTTTTTAAAAATCAAAAATCAAAAAGTATAACCAAATGCACCCTTACTTTTTCCCACAAGGGGATGGTAGTAATTCTTGGGGAGATGAACAGATCATTGGAAAACTATTATCCCTCATATTGAACATGTTTTTTAGAGGGCAATTGCATCATTTGATACACTCTTTGGAATGTTCAATTCTTGCTATGGAGTTTTCAATTGAGACATAGTTTCGAATATTTGTAGGGTAAAGACTCAATGAAGACTAGACCTTATCCTTGTTGATGATTTTGGTGGTTGCAACTCCACTAACATAGGATGGATAACCTGCTTTTCTTTCATCTTATACTAGATCTGAACTTAAAGCTAAACTAGCATTGAAGATAGAATATTGGTGTGGAGTTCCTTCAAAGTCCCTCTTTTTTTTAGCCAAGTAAATAGAAGAATAGATGCAAAGCAACCATTGATTAGGCAGATGAGTAGGAAGGAAGATGGGGGTTAAGCTTCCTAAGTGAACATAAGAGGCAGTAGCCTTCTAATTACATATAGCACCTGAATGGGAAAGGAAATGAGAATGGAGAAAAAGGACCAAGTAGGGAGAGGATTTTTTTTGCAGCAATTAAAATTCATTTGCTCCTCACCTTCCATTCTTGCCAGCACTAGGCAGTAGTGAGTTGATCACAAGCTTTTTCAAGAAACTCTTTTACATCTCTATGGAGTCCATGTAGAAGTCAGTGGAGTAGGTTCGCATGCTTATTGAGACACTTATAGTCTTTGCAAGTGGAAGCTGACAAACAGACAAGAAACAAACAGGTGGTGAATCATTTCAATAGGGGAGTTACACAGCACAGCCCCCACTTATAGCCTATCCCTTCTTGTCTTGGATTATGTAATATGTTTTAATGCTAACAATAAGAACATCTTGCAATTTTCAAGGACTTCAACCTTCCAAATGGCTTAATAATATGGAGACATCTGATTTGAGGAATTTATGTAGTGATGCTAAAATGAACTTGTTGGAGCCAGAGCTTCCACAAAGACTTACTGGCTTTGGAAGGGCAAGTCAAATTCAATGGCTCCAACATCCACTAGAATTCCCCTTCCTTTGAAGTTTATAGACCGAGCTAATTAGACTCGTTACCTTTTTCTTTATTTTTTTTGGATATAATCAGATGATCAGACCATTCTAGAGTCAGTGCAACCTTAGAAGCCATAATACAAAATATCCCACAAGGCCCATAGGCAATCATCACCTTGATGTCAGATCCAATCTCCAATGTGCACAATAATAAAAAAATGCAATCCAATCTGTGATACTATTCATCTCTCAAAACACGTACTAAATAGCTATCATGAAGGAATGATGAAGAGACCTCCAAATATCATGGAGGAGTGAATGAACTTCCAGATGCTTCATCTCATTATGGATCCAGTTGATAATTATGGCAGAGTCACCTTCAATGAAGATCTTCTCCACCTACAGCTCCTACATCATGCAGATGATGTCCGTCAAAGCGGCATGAAGCTCCACTCTAAGGATGAACGGCTCAAAAAGTTATAAGTCCTCCATAGCCAATAGCCTAACATTCGGACTCCAGATGACATAGCTTGCACCAACTCTACCATTCCTAATACGACCATCAAAGTTGGTCTTAATAAACCCTAAAGGAGGAGCTCCTAGGAAATCAAAAGAATCCTCCAAATCGCTGCAGGTACATTAAGGAAGTCTTAGAAACTCGGAATGACAAGGGATGGGTGTCGAAATGGCTGTACTCTACAGTAAGTAATAGGCTCTCTCCAGTATTCAATATGCAGGTGTAACCTCAGCCAAATCTGATAGATGACGTACACCATCCTCCCCCCCAAAGGCGAACCCTCAACCATATTTTGATGGATCGCATCCAGGAAGAAAGAAAGCCAAGGGTCATTGTTCGCCTCCAAGGCTGACCACCCACAATCCTCTAAATCAAATTGACCCTTGAACAATGAAGGAGGGCATGCTCTGTCAACTTATTCTTTAACTGATAGATCCGACAGCCAACCGAAAGCTCCATATCTCTATCCCTAAGAAGTGTTTATGTTGAAAGCCAATCTCAAGCAACCTTCTAGAGAAAAAGTCTGACTCTGAAATGGATAGCCACTTTCTAGTTCCAGACAGTCTTGATTCTTTTATCTGGTACTGGCCTAGTCATCTCAATAAGATCTCTTATAGGAATCTTAGGACAGCAAGATTGGCCCCACACTATTAAATACTAGCTCCGATAGATAGAAATCAAGATAGCAAGAATCATATCAGCAAGCAAACCATCAAAGAGACAGATGACATCCTGAGCCCTCCAACCTCTACCATCGGTAGTGATCAAATCATAAGTCCACAAGTGGTCATCGACCTCCATGCTAATGTGGTCAGCCAGTGTGAGAGGGGCAAGCTAGAAATCCAGCATCCTTGCCCACATCAATCAAAGTCTCATCTCCAATCAATCATCTGACCTCGGCCACCATTACTAGAGTATGGATGCAAATCTCCCTCCAAATAAAAGAGCAACCACAATCAATCTGGATCAGAAACTCCTAGCTCTATGTCCCATATCAAGCTCTCATCACCCTACACCACAAGCAATTAGGCTAGATGAGGAATCTAGCAATCTGTTTGACAATCATAGCCTCTTTTCTAACCAGTAAGGATCCTCAGGCTTCCATCCTACACATATTGGCAGATCAGCTCCTAGAAAAGTAGCTGAAGCCCATGACCACCCTATCTGGAGCCCTATAGAAATTTTTGAACTGCTGCTCCAGATCCTTGAGATAAGAGCATGGCACATCAATGTTCGCTAAGAGATAGATCGGATGAAACTTAAGATCGATCTCATGAGGATAATCCCACCCATCATGGAAGGACATTGGCTTGCTAGCCCTCAAGGTGATCTCGGATCTACTGCTCTATGAGCCTACAGTTAGCCCTTCGAAGTCTCTATCCTATTATAGGAACCCCCAGATAGATCAGGATCCTGATCTGCTTAGGGATCTCCAACCTGTCTCAAATTACCTGCTTTACTTGGACTTACATTTTGAGGCTAAAAGTGACTGTAGACTTCTACAAATTCATAAGCTGGATAGAAGTCCGATAGTAGGCCTCAACAATAGTTGTAAAACACCTCACATTTTGAACCAAAGCCCGATCAATGAGCAAGTAGTCATCTACAAAAGAAGGTGCGAGAGTGACTGAATCCTAGGGGCAGGCTAGTAGGGCTCCAGCTCTATCCTCTAAACCATCATCTAAAGAACATAAGATAGAGCATCAGCATACAAAATAAATAGATAGAGCGAGAGAGGGCACCCTTGGTGAAGTTTGCCCACCGAGTGAATGACGTCCATGAGGCATCATTGATTAGGATGGTAAAGCTTGGAATCTCTACATAGTCTATGACCCAGTCAATCCATCTATCCTAAAAATTAAACTTATGGAGCATCTGATGTAGAATCCACCAGCTTATCCAATCACAAGCCTACTCCATATCTAACTAGATCGCCATCAGGCTCTGATGAATGGGGGCACGCCATAGATTATACATAAACTCCTACGTGAGCAAGATATTATTGGTGATGTAATGGCCACTGACAAAAGTATCCTGATCCAGACTAATCAAATGAGGAACAACCAGCTTTAGTTGGCCGATCAGGATCCTTATACACATTTTATAAGAGTGGTACAAAGAGTGATTAGCTTGAAGTGCCCTAGGGCCGATGCATTAGGTCTCTTTAGGATGAGGATGATCAACATCTTCTTCCACTCCTCCGAAATACCCTTAGAATCAAAAACTATCTGTACTATCTTAACCACCCTCCATCGATGATAGGTCGGTACCTATGAAAAGAGAGGAGGAAATCCATCTGGCTTGAGATCTTGTCCTTGTCGAGAGACTAGAGGACCCCCTGCACCTCCTCAATAGATAGTAGATGAGTCAAGATCTCATCCTCCTCATTAGAGATGTGATGCACAGGCTGGAACCCTTGGAGGGGGCATCCCCATCCAAGGGAGAGGTCCAGCATGATCTAAAGAACTATAGAATCTAGCCTCTCACTCATCACTATCCTCTACTACTCTACCTTTTCTCTCTTTTAGTTATCTGATGTGATTGATAGATCTCCAGATCATCATTGACTGATAAAAGAATCTAACATTTCGATCACTATTACTGATCCATTACATCTTAGACTTTTGCCTCCGTAGTGTCTTCTATTGTCTCTATAAAAAGTAGCACACAGAGAGCTTATGTTCAAGCTCTCTCAGGTTAAGCTCTTGGAGGCCCACTCCTAATCCTCTCTCCTCTGGAGCTCCATAATATTTGCCTCCATCCCCTCGATCCGTCTGAAGATATCACCAATCTCAAGATAGTTCTACTGAACGAGCCTACACCTCACCAGCTCAAGCTTCCTGGTCATCCGGTATCTCATGTCATCATAGACCAGTATCCTCCAAACCTCCCAAATCAGGTCTTACGAATTTGGATACAAGGTTCAGAACTTCTAAAACATGAATGAAGCCTGGGGCAAGCATGGGCCATTGATGGTGATGAGAAGTAGGCAGTGGTTCAAGGTGATCCTTGGAAGGTGCTGCACCTAGTGCCCAAAAAAATGCTAGAACTAGTCGGTGGCGGCAAGCACTTAATCAATCCTCTCCCAAACCCTAGCTGCCCCTTGCTAGTTATTGCACCAGATGAATTTGGATTTAGTGTAAAGGTCAATCAGGCCCAAGTCATTGATGAACTTTCTGAAATCTTTGGAGTCAATAACATTAGTGTACTGCCTACCTCCCATCTTCTTGTGAGATTCTACAGTACAGTTGATATCCTTGACGATGAGAGAAAGCAAACTCTACACCAACATTTTGGAGATCTCAGACCAAAGTATCCTCTACTCCCTATACTCGGTGCTCATGTACACTTCAAATAGAAGCTAAGGATCTCTAGTCTGCTCGAAGATGACTAATGCCACCTGCTGCTTGCACCTATGAAATGCATCCATCAGGACCAAGCTATGCTGCCATTGCACTATGATCCCTCCAGACAATCCTTTAGACTCCACTGCATAGGTGCTACACACCGGTGGGATCCATCTTTTGTCTCGGGCAAGGCTTATCTCTGAAAGATGGGTCTCAGGTAGGACAGGTTACCTTATCAATCTCCATTTCTACTGAGATGCTACTTAACACATTCTTCTTCATGCAAATTGGTTAGATATTTGGACAAAGGTGAAAAAGAGGAAGACTGCCTACAAAGCATTCCCTTGGAGAATGATGGTGTCTCATTCTCCAAATTAAGGATCTGTTCTTTGGTAGATAAATATCATGAAAAAGTTGATCAACTTTTTTATTGACCAACTTATCCATATATTTATACTTTTCTAGGTGGATAAGTTATTTTTTCATGAATAGTATTTATCTATGAAATAGGAGAAAAGTTTTATCCACTTAGAAGTTGGAGAAGTCACTTTTCCATTAGTCACAAAAATAATTTTTTTAATTTTATTTCTAAAATATCCTTAACCATATAATAATAATATAATCATAAAATAATAATATAATATCTTAGATGAGTCAAGCGGAGGTCAATGACGAGGCCAATGGGTGCTCTTTATCCTTGGATGAGTCAAGTGGAGGCCAACAATGTGGTCAACGGACACTCCTAGTCCTCGGACAAGTTGAATAGAGGCTAACGATGCGGTCAATGGATACTCTTCATTCTAAAATGTGTCGAGTAGAGGTCAATAATGAGGACCATGGATGCTCCTCATCCTCGGATGAGTTGATTAGAGATCAACAACATGACCAATGGATGCTCCTCATCTTCGAACATCTTAAGTGGAGACCAACAAAAAGGCTAATAGGCACTCCTCATCCAAGGACAAGTCGGGTGGAGGCCATAAAGAGGGCCAACTAGTGCTCCTCATCCTCGGATGAGTTGAGTGGAGACCCATTATAAGGGCCAACTAGTGCTTCTTGTCCTCGGATGAGTCGAGTGAAAATTGGCTTGAGAGCCAATTGGCACCCTTCGTCTTGGATGAATTAAGCAAAGGCTGAGGATGACGATGACTAATCCCCCTAAGATTGACCCTTGCAACTTAAAAAGTATGCATGACAACAAAAAACAAGCAATAGAAACAAAGCTGAAGAAGCAACATTTGTATTTAAGAAGAAGAAATTTATAATGGATAGGTTGGGCGGATTCCAAAACTAGATTGACCGAAGTTGAAGAATACAAAAATGGCCCAACCATAAAGTCTACTCAGCCATTGCTGAGATTGCATACAAAAACAAAAAAAAAAGAAGAAAAGATAAGCCCTAGGCATCAGTGGGGATATCAGGCTTTTTGGCTAAGACATCAAGCTCCACTAACATGATCACGAGCTGAGGCTAAGAGGCAGCTCCAGCATCCTCGGCAGCACATCCTCAGCACCTCCCAACCTAGCTCCCTCCTCCATATCCATGCCCTTATCGGTATCTACTGGGCTGATGTCAATGTCCGAAAAGAGGCTTTGGTCCTTTGCCTTGCAATCCACAAAGCCCTCAAGATAAGAATTGATGGTGAATTTCAATTTGGCCATCATGAACTCCTCCAAGGAATAGAAGACTTCGACCACTTTGGCCTTCTCAGCTTCTAGCTTCTTTTCCCACTAGGCCACCACTGTGTGAAGAGCCTCAGTCATTTAACCCTTGGCTCAGATCTGAGCATTCTCCACCTCAATCTCCATCAATTTTATTTTGGCCTTCAAGGACTTGATCTCTCTGTTAGCCAACTCCAAAGCCTCGGCCACCTTCTTCTCGACCTGTGTAGCTCGGACCTTAGCCTCCTCTAAGGACTATTGGGCTTCTTTCAAGACTCCCACAAAGTGATCCATGGTGGACCATGTTGCCCAGAGATAGTAATCCAAGAGGGGGGGGGGGTGAATTAGATTCTTATAAAAATTTTAATCAAATTAAACTCCAAGCATATATGTGCTTCACTTTAAGCTATATTAAGTGATTGTAATATGATCATTATGTGCAGTAGCTGAAGCAAATAGTCAATTAAACTTTGTAATTTATAATCTAATGAAAGGCAAGAATTAAAATCAAGTAAAGCAAGAAAATATAGATAAGATAGCACAACATAAATACATAAAATTTATAATAGTTCGAAGCAACCCACTCATACATCCACTTTTCAAGCTTCTCTTGATTACAGTATGTTTGTTTTTCCAAACTTATAAACAAAATTCAGTTTGTTTTCTATGATCACCAATCAAAATCTTATATTGTTAATTTTTTGGGATCACTAACAACCCAGTTGGTTTTTTGGACCAACCAACCAAAATCTACAAGTCTAATTTCAAGCTTGGACAGGCCTAATCTCCAATTTTGTTTTCAAAAAAAAATTATAAAAAAATAAAACAAAATAAGCAGATAAATGCAGCACAAAATAAAAAACAAAAAAGAACTCTTTTTGAAGCACGAAGAAGAGGTTGAGTGATAGCTCTTTTAAAGCTTGAACGCTCTTCTTTGAATGTTGAGAAAATGCTTGAAAAATTATGAAAGATATCTCATGAATGCTCTTTGAATTTGAAGCTTGGTTTCTCTTTTTTCTCTTTTTTTCTTGGATATCAATGAAGCTCTCTCAATTTGAATGATTTCTTCTTTCAATTCACTTCTCTTAGCTCTTCATTAAGTTTAGAAGCTTTTAAATCCTTTTTGAAGGCTGAAATAGCCATTTCAAATCATTGAAAAATAAAATAGAGTCATTGAAAATATTTTTGTAAAGTTTTAAAACTCTACAGAACTAACCGTTGGAAATCGAGTCGACTCGATGGACCCTCGAGTCGACTCGATTGAGCCTCAAGTCGACTTGATTGTGCCTCGAGTCCACTCGACTAGCCTGCGAGTCTATTTCAAACTTTTATCTCAAAAATCATGCTCTCTATTATTTTTTGAGCTCTTGATTCAACCAATTTGAGTCAACTCGAGCCTACTGCTCGATCCAAACTTTTTCTATTTAGAAAAAATTTCTTTTCTGCCACTGTTCATTTGAGTCAACTCATGTCCAACTTGAGTTGACTCAAGAGCATACTGGCTGAAACTCTTACATTTCAAAATATTTTTTTTTCACCATTTTAGCTTGAGTTGATTCAGATAAAATTTGAGTCGACTTGAATGATAGCCTAATGAAAATTGGTGTACATTTTTCTACATTAGTGGCCTTTTGACTTCAATTTTTGAGAGCCTCTTCCATCTTGATTTTTGAAATCTTTCACAGTATATAAGCTTCTAAAAACTTCTTGTTTAAGCTCTCTTTGATCATTAATTATCATTCTTTTGAAAGAATTTCTTCTATAAATAATTTCTTCATTTTGAGTGTTAGGATTTGATATCTCAAGATTCAGTCTATATTGAGTCCACAGTGAGGTCCGTAATGAAAAATGGAGTCTAACGAGATCAAGATCACCTCAAACAGAGTCTGGATGGCCGAGATACATATTTTTGAAGTTGGCACAGAATCGAAGGTGGCGGAGGACAGTCGGCGGCTAACGGTGGGCTGGCAGAGAGGCGGCGGCATGGCCGCACATGGTGGAGCATGGCCCAGGCATGGCCAGCATGCGGGCAAGGCGTGAGGGTGCGGCCAGGCATGGGGTGCGCGACCCAGTGCGGAGCGCGGCTCGGCCCAAGTGCGGGCGTGCAGGCCGGCCCAGGCATGGGTATGCAGGGTGCGGCCCGGGCCCAGGTGCTCGGCACAGGCGCGGCTCAGGCCCACGTGCGGGTCGGCCCAGCCCAATGCACCGCGCTAGGAGCTAATTCCCCATTCCATGGTGGATCGGGCGGTCCACAGCTAGGTTTGTGGACCGCGTGGGCATTTTTCATATATTTTGTGTGATCCACGGCACTATTTCATGAACCGACATATGATCAGAGGGTGTGGGTTGATCTGAGACTTGGTTCGATGGTTCAAAGACTTAATTGGATTTGATTAGGAGTCTTAAACCTAATCAAACTCAATTTTAGGCCCTTTAAAAGGGCCTGTACATGGAACCGTGGTGGTGTGTGGTGGTTTTTCCAACAGTGACAGCTTGGTTTTCTCACGGAAGGGCATGTTCTTGTGCGATGTGAAGACTAGAACCTAAAGAAGAAAGAGAGAGCTACATGATCGAGAGAAGAAGAAGCTTCAAGGAGGCTTCTAGATAGTGGACACTGCTCGCTTCAGAGGTTCAGGGGGTCTTCCAAGAGAGAGCTTTTGTGAGAAAAACTTTCTGTTAGAGAGAAATTGAGTGTACAAGAGTTGAGGATGAGATCTCCTCTTATAAATTTTTTTTTTCATAGTGAGGTTTATATGCCCTATGGAGGTGAGTCCTTTTGTAGCTGATCCACGTATTTTAATTATTTTTATTTTATTTCTTCTCTCTTTATGCTGAATCGCATGGTACTGAAAAGGTCCTGGAAGGTGGGGTCCTGACTAGACATCCACCAACAAGTGGTATCAGAGCGAGGTAGTATAAGGATGCAGATTACAGCGGTGGTGAGCAAGACTGAAGATAAAGAAGATAGGAATAATCAAGATGGAGATCAACAAATTTGATGTTAAGAGCAATTTCTCCTTATGGCAGGCAAGGGTGAAGGACGTGCTCATCCAACAAAGGTTGATCGATGCTCTCTTATGCGATGAGAAGCCGACCATCATGGAGGTACAGGATTAGAGATGGCTACAGATGCAGGTGGTGAGTACCATCTGTATGTACCTGATGGATGAGGTGGTGATCCATGTGCTGAGTGAGATTCTTCGATGGTGCTGTGGTCGAAGCTCGAGGAGTTGTACATGACGAAGTCTCTCACCAACACTCTTTTCCTTTGGAGGTAGTTTTACTAGCTACGGATGGTCGAGAGACAGAGCGTACAGGAGCATCTCAGCCACTTTCAAAAGATTCTCATCGATCTTCTCAGCATTGGTGAGAATGTTAAGGAGAAGATCAGAGCACTGGTTTTACTGGCGTCGCTTTCACTTTTGTATGAGTCCTTGATGACTGCTCTTCTAGTGGAGAAGAGCACTATCAAGATGGATGAGGTCACCGCAGCGATACTCCAGAATGAGGTTCTCAAGAGGGAGAACCTGGCTTCGAGCTCAGGTGGCGGTAGCTCAGCTTTGGTGGCTTCTGAAGAAGTAGGAGGTGGTAAACAGAGTGACAGAAGATCGCGACGAGGATAGTCCAAGTCCAGAAGAGACTTGAGCAAAATCAAATGTTACTGGTGTGATGAGTTGGGGCATCTAGCCAGAGATTATCCTCAACTCAAAAATTGGATGGTGGCTGCTGTGGTGATGATCGATAGTGATTCAAATGGAGATATCCTGGAGATATCTGATGAGGTATCTACTTCTTCTCAGTAGTGGATATTAGATTCTGCATGCACCCATCATGTATGTTGCAGAGAGGAGCAATTTGACTCCCTAAAAAATAGTGAGGGCACTATATATCTGCTGGATGGATCGAGCTGTGCGATCAGAGGCATCGAGATGGTCAGTTAGAGGACACATGATGGTGCAGTGAGGAGATTGGAGAGGTCCGATACATATCCGATTTCAGATGAAATCTTATCTCACTTAGCAGACTGGATTTGAGAGGCTATAGGATGGTAGCTAGTGGAGGAATCCTGAAGGTGCTACATGATGATAAGATTGTGCTGAAGGAGAAGAAGGAGAGCAGAAGATATTATTACCTGACGGAGAGCCCAGTGCAAGATGGAGCTTCGGGAGCTAGGTGGAGCTCAGAGCGAGATGGAGCTTCAAGTGGAGATGGATCAGACATGAGACATAAGACTCGAAAGGATGAGAGGTGACGTCGCAAGGTGAGATTCCTATTGCTGTAGGATGATGCCTCGAGTAGGTCTCAGGTCAGTAGAAGCATAGCATATGATGGAGATAGGATCGAGTAGCTTGGCTCAACTCACATGTTTGCCCATCCATGATCTGCAGGCAATTACCCCAGGGCATGGGGGCGAGGAGATCCAGAAGCTCTTGAAGTTAGAAGGAGGTCGAATATCGAGTTGAGATGAAGATTGTTAAGATTTAATATCTCAAGATTCAGTCTATATTGAGCCCACAGTAAGGTCTATGATAAAAAATAGAATCCAACGAGATCAAGATCACCTCAAACAGAATCCGAATGGCTGAGATACATGCTTTTGAAGTTGGCACGAAACCCAATGTGGTGGAGGATAGTCGGCAGTCAGTGGAGCCACAATGGTGTGACTACGCACGATGGAGCGCGGCCTAGGCTCGACAGCATGCAGGCCAGGCATGCAGGGTGCGGCCCGATGCGGGGCGTGCGAACCAGTGTGGAGCGTGGCCCAGGCGTGGGCGCGCGGCCCGACACAGAAGCGGCTACAGGCCGGCCCAGGCACGGGCATGCAGGGCATGACCTAGGCCCAGGTGCCCGACGCGGGTGCAGCCCAGCCCAGTGCATCGTGTTGGGAGCCGATTCCTCATCCATGGTGGATCGGGCGGTCACAGTCGGGTCTGTGGACCACGTGGGCATTTTCCATGCATTTTGTGCGGTCCACGACCCTATTCTGTGGATCGACATGCGATCAGAGGATGTGGGTTGATCTGGGACTTGATTCGATAGTTCAGAAACTTAATTGGATTTGATTAGGGGTCTTAAACCTAATCAAACTCAATTTTAAGCTCTTTAAAACTGCCTGTACACAGAACCGTGGTGGTGTGTGGTTGTTTTCCAACAGTGGTGGCTTGGTTTTCTTATGGAAAGGCGTGTTCTCATGCAGCGTGAAGATCAAAATCCAAAGAAGAAAGAGAGAGCCGCATGACTGAGAGAAGAAGAAGCTTCTGAAAGGCTTCTAGACAGCAGACACTGATCACTTCAAGGGTTCAGGGGTCTTCCAAGAGAGAGCTTTTGTGAAGAGAACTTTCTGTAAGAGAAAATTGGGTGTATAAGGGTTAAGGGTGAGATCTTCTCTTATAATTTTTTTTTTATAGTGAAGTTTGCATTCCCCATGGAGGCGAGCCCTTTTATAGCTTATCCACGTATTTTGATTGTTTTTGTTTTATTTCTTCTCTCTTCCTGCTGCATTGCATGGTACTGAAAAAGTCTTGGGAGATGGTGTCCTGGCTAGACATCCACCAACATTGAGCACCTAGAAAATCCTATATTCACTCTTGAAATATAAAGTTAGATTCATAAATACTCAAACTTTGACAATCATCAAAATCAATCATGAGGTCAACAATCTTTTTCTTTTTGATGATGATAAAATTTTGAGTATATGCATAAAAATAAAAAAAATATGTTTCCACTAATTGGTTAGTATAAATCATGAAATGATAAAATATATAAGAATTCAACTAATTGGCTAGTATAAATCATGAAATGATAGAATATACAAAAATATTTCAATTCATCTTGAATTCAAATTCTAAACATTTAAATGATCTAAAAATATTTCAAGCATATTAAGATATTTCAAGAATTTTTAAGCATGAAATATGCAATCTCAAGCATATACTCAATATTCATTATATCATTCTCTCCCTTCTTGATAACATCAAAAAGTTCAAGGGAGGAGCAAGAAATGTCATCAAAATCAACATGAGAAATGATTTTAAGAATATATCTAAGTGAGAGGTGAGTAAGATTCAGCAAATTAAATTGAATGAATCATTTACCCTTTGAAGATTAAAATATTTTATTTTATAAAATATTTTATTTACTTTCAGAAATTAGCTTGAATTGAAGTAGCAAAGCTTCTCCCCCTTTTTGGATGAATATGATACTTTAATCAGATTTTCAAATATGCATTTTTAAGCTTTAAAAGGAATAGAGTTTTTCCAAGATTTGAACAAAGAAATCAAGCATAACATTTAATTCAATATTGTTCTTTTCTTTTCTTAATAAATTTTAGTCAATTAAGTTTACAAAAAGTATGTATCAAAAATATATCGAACTATCTAAAGATAGTATTAGAGCAAAAAAATAATTTTATAAAGATATTTTAATGCACATCAAAAATTTATATTTTTCAAATGAGTTTCAAGCTCGGATTTAGAAATACATTTCTTGAAGTAAGAATGTATTATCAATTCAATTTAACTTCTATTAATTTTCAAGAATGATCATACAAATCAAATTTATAAGATTGGCATACCAAAAAATTTAGCATCATATTCAAAGATATACATAAGTTTCAAAATTGGAAGTATGTTTCAAAGTCAATTTATTTAGAGTGAGAATATATTTCAAATTCACTTTATATCCAATCAATGACAAAAATATGATTTGGTAATCGAATCAAATAAATCAAGTAGAATAAGTACATAAAAGCTTACATTGAGAAAATCATAAAACATTTGATTGAGAGTTTAAGATCAAAGTTAATTTTTCTTAGCTCAAATTAATTAGAATTTTCAGTCAAACTAGTGGCATATGAAAGCTTAAATAAAGAATTTAAGATCAAATTCAACTTTCTTAGTACAGATCAAGGCAAGATAATATTACTTTTCAATCTTTCTCCCCCTCTTTATTTCAAATTAAACACATCTAAATTCAGATTATCAAATTTGAATGTATATTCATTTAATTAATTATTTTTTAATATTTTCTCTTCCTTTCTCTTTCAAAATTGAGCATATTCAAGCTTTTCATTTTTCTCTCCCTTAATTTTACAAGTCAAGGCATTTTCAATAAGATAGCCTTTTAAGAGCATACTTTTTTTTCTTAAATATTTTCTCCTCCTTTTGCAAAAATACAATGTGGGTTTAACTTAGAAATTCAAAATCAACACTTCTTTCTTTTCTCAAAAACATAGAGACAAACATACTTCTCAATTCAAACATTTGAATAATATAGTCTTAAAAATACTTCTCTTCTTTTTGATATTAAAATAGATTATTCAAAAACATATCACAAGAATTTATTCCAAACAATAGCAAAAATATAGCAATGAAAATTCATATTTGAGATATAGCATATTTTTCTTTTGCCAAAAGATAATGCGATAGAATTTATGGCAAAAATTAGACTACTTGATATCAATTATAAGAAGTATGAAATCAATTGTGATAAAATTCTTTAAAAAAAAATTGTTGATACCATCTCCTCTTTTGGATAACTACTCCCCTTTTTGAAATTTGACAGCAAATTGAGATTGAATTTTTTCTTGCTTTTGATCAATATATGTGAAAATGAAACATAGCTTCCCCTTTTTGAATAAAGTTGATACATTAAATTTTTTTTTCGTAATAAGTAACACTCAATTAAATTCAGAAATAATATTATAAATGTAACAAAACAAATCTATGGTCCCAATATATAGTATTCAAGAAAAATTAGAATAACACATAGTATTAATGTGAAATATGCTTGAAAAGAAGATTGCTTGATATCAATTGTAAAATAAACTTCTTTATACCAATTTTGATACCAATTACTTTAAAAAAATTCAAACAATAAATTTCTTAAATATTATTGTTGATACTAAAGAAAATCTATCAAAATAATTTTTTTTCGAGATGTATCAATCAATCTAATGTACAAAAGTATCAATCTTTAGAACTTGTCTCAAAGATATAATATCAATGATATATTCATGCAATAGAATGCAATGCAATAATGGTCTATTTGATACCAATTGTTAAAATTTTTTTGATCAAAGAAGATGAATCAATTAAATATAGATCAAATTATTTTGATAAATATTTTAAGTTGATACCAATAGATCATACAAAACAAATCATAAAGAGGTTTTCTATTTAATTCAAATCTTTTCTTTAAAAAAAATCATTCAATTAAGTTCAAAAAAGATATGAATTTTTTTATAAATTTATCTCAAATGGTATTTTATGAGCTATGCAAGACCAGAATTGAGATAAAATATTCTTCTCTTTTTGTCAAAAGATTAAATAATGAAAATAAGATAAATATTAAGATGTTTGATACCAATTATGTTTAACTTTAGTAAATGATAACTTACTTGAGACGTTCAATTTTATGCTAATTTCAAAAGATTCAAAAAGAGCATTTCTCAAATTCATCGCTTAAAAGTAATCAATCAAAGTAAAAGCAGTAAAATTGATGATTCTCAAAATAATAGATGATAATCAAAGAATGCAAAATATGAATGTTCTTTAATAATTTATCTTTTAAGATCTATAATGATATTTTTTTGAAACAAGTTAGACTATATGATTGTTCATATAAGTAAAAGGATCATAGCCTCCAATCAATGAAGATACCACTTGAAGATAACACTTGAAGATTTATGAAGTATAAATATATTTTTTTTAATTTATTTTTTAGAAATAACTCAATGAAGCAAGATATTTTTCAAATTTCAGCTTGAAACTCAACACATGCAAAGTATAAAACAAATCAAATAAACAAAATCATTTGAAATGTTTAAATAAATCCAATAAATCAAGACAAGCATGATGCAAATATTTATTAATAGTTTTTTTTAAGATTTATAATGATTTCTATTATCATATTCAAATAATATTTGCTCCAAAGTAAGTCAAACAAAAACAACATGAGTACTCAAACAAATTTATATAATAAAATAATTTCTCTTATTAGGTTTAGAAGTAATTTCTTTTATTAACACTATTTCACTTAATGATTGATAAGAATTTTTTTCTTTAGAGTCAATAATAATATTTTCTTTTCTTTTTTTAAACTTTAACTTGAATTTAACTTTCAAATTCAGATTTCATAATTTGTTTTCACCTTTTAAAGGTTAGCAGCAAATTTAAATTGAATTTCTTTCTTCATTTTTGAAATAATATAGATTTAGAAACTTTCCTCCTTTTTGGATGAATCAAAGATTTGTATCAAATTCAATTCAAATTTGACTAGTTTTAGAAAATATATTTCAACTTATTGAATTATTAAGTTTCGAACAAGATAAACTCTATAGTACTACTCTTTTTCCAAAATAGTCAGAAGAATACTTTGAGCTTTAAAGATTTAATAAAACTTTTCAATATTAAAGATTCAAAGCATCAAAAGCCAAGCACAAGATATGTTTTATTTTTCTAAAAATATCTTTTTCTTTTCTTTAAGAGATATCAATCCATTAAGTTTAGAAAAGGTATAAACTTCTTGAAATCTCAAATGATGTAATATCAAGAATAGACCTTTATCAAATTAGATTTGAGACAAAGACATCCTTCTATTTTTGCCAAAAGATAAGTCGATGAGATATAAAGCAAAAAGTAAGCTATCTGTTACTAACTGGTTAAAATAAATCTTTTTTTTTAATATTTATCTTTAAAGATAAAATGATAGCTTCTTTGAAATATTTTCCATGATAGCTTTAAGAGGAGCAATTTTTAAATTCATTTTTTGATATCGATCAATCAAAACAAATATGAGTGTTCATTAATAAATTCTCCTTTAAGATCAATTTTTTTTAATATCAATTAATTATTAAAGATTGATGATCAAAATATGTAAAGTTTGTACATTTGCTCAAAATGAATTAAGTGATCAAAACCATATGAATGCTCAAACAAATTTATATGGCTAGGTCAAGACAAGCAAAGTACAAAAGTTTAAGATACTAAAAGGAGAGGGAGGTCCGATTTTGATGGGAGAGGGAGGTCTGATTTATATGGAATGACAGAGCCTTATAGCAATTCAATTAAGAAATCTATTCCAGACATAGGGGCCGACTCCTACTAAATCAAGAGTCGGCTCCTGAAGAGGAGTCGACTCCAATGAGATTGAGAGTCAGTTCCTCGTAGAACTATTTTTTCAAGAATATGTGAGTCGACTCTTCTGATCTAAGAGTCAACTCCTCAAAGTAGAAAATAGTTCAAAGAGTTTCAAAATATGGACATTTGATCAAATTGAAGGATAAATCAACTAGCAATCAAATCGAGGATTGAGAATGATATTCTGATCAATTAGAATCAACTAAATTTTGGGGATAATGATTCGATCAAGTGAATTCAAGGAGAAAAACTAGATAAAGGCTATATAGTTAAGTTTTAACTAGGAGAATATTTAATCTTTAAGAGTTAAAATAAAATCCAATGCAAACCATCAAGTATGTAATCTTTTATGATTTGATAACTTATCTTGATGTTCTTTGAATTATGATTAAATGTTTTATAAAAATGTCAAACATTTAGTTGAGAGTTTTACACCCAAATATTTTACATACAATCAAGTTCATTTTAATTTAAGTTTCACATGTGGTATCATTTTATGAAGGGTTTGAGAGTATGTTAGCTTTAAAACTTAAGCTTCTATCAATATGATACTAGGATTAAGATAGCATGCAAATTAACAATATATTCAAACAAGCAATGAGAATTCATCATGATAACATGCATATATATGAAGCATCAAAATCAATTATTCAAGCAAAATTATATTAGAAAATAATGATGGTGTAATGTGAGAAAAGTTTAGCTTTCATCGAGCGACATCATCCATTCATCTTAAGTCTTAAGCATCCATTTTTCGAATTTTCACCTTCAATGCCCTTGGATGCTTGATATACCTGCAAAATTATTTTATAATTTTTGATATCCAAGCTATCTTGGGTCCATAGGAGTTAGAGCATATGATTTATTTTGGAATTCAAATTTATTTAATTAAAGTTTGGCCAATTTTTTTAAAATTGCATTCCAATATTTTGTGACCAACTTTGTTATATTTGAAATAAACAATAGAATCATTTTTAGGTGAAGCTCTTACAAAATATTTTCAGTGTATTTCTATTTTTTTAAAAATTAAAATTAATTTTTGTCTTATTGAAAATAGCCTTACTATTATTTACTATTGATTGAAGATTTTGAAAATTAAGAGTAAATTTTTTGCTATAGGTTTCAAAATCTCAATCTTTTTTCTTGACTTTTTATTTTCTTCCACAAGCTCTTTCTTTTCTTTTTGAACATTTTTATTTTTGTTTAGGGAAGCTTTTAGATTGTCATATTTCTCTTTCAACTCAATATTTTCTTCAACTAAAGATTTTTTGGATTTCACCCATTCTTCTTTTTCTTTAGCTAAAGAGTTCTTTTCTTTTATTAAACTAATATTTATCTTTTTGAGCTCCTTATTTTTTAGCCTCAATATATTGAATTCATCCATTAATTTATTGAAGGCATCAAATAGTTCATCAAAAATAAATTTAAAGGAATTTTCAATATTTACCTCATCATTTTGAGTCATGAGGCAAAGACTTGCAATACCTTCCTCCTCTTTATCCATCAAGTATGATTTATCTACTTTCCACTCTTTTTTTACATCTTCCTTTTTTTTATTTTGCTCTCCCTTAATTGATGCTTTCTTTCTTCTTTGCTTCTTCTTTTTCTTTTTTTTTTTCATCCTCATCAGCCATGAGGCATAAATTAGGATGAGCTTCCTTTTCTTCTTGGGAGCTTGAGTTTTCTCTTCTATTTGCTCCCTCAAAGGTTATTTCTAATTTTTTTTCATATTTTCTTTATTGAAATACAAGAAGAAATCAAGTGAAATTCATTTAAATCTAATGAACAATATAGCATATATATTTATAGCTTTGGCATTTAGTTGTGCTATTTCATTGTTATGCTCAATTAGTGGGTTAGAGTTGTCTGAGTCATTAACTATAATCTTCTATAGATTATAATCTTGTGATCATATAAAAATTTTTATCCTAATTTTTCAATAAGTATAATTAGATTCATTAAGCATTGGGAGTCTATCTATAGAATAATCTTTTTTAAGAAAAGATTTCATTTTGGATTGTAAGATCTTTTACTCTAAACCGTAAGATCAACAACTAATAACAGAGCATCCACTTTGATATCACTTATTATCCAGAGGTAGTAACCCAAGAGGAGGAATGAATTGGGTTATAAAAATTTTAATCAAATTAAACTCTAAGCATATATGTGCTTTACTTTAAGCTATATTAAATGATTGTGATGTGATCATCATGTGCAGCAGTTGAAGCAAATAATCAATTAAACTATGCAACTTATAATCTAATGAAGGATAAGAATTAAAACCAAGTAAAGCTAAAAAATGTAAGCAAGATAGCACATCATAAACACATAAAATTTATAGTAGTTCAAATTTATAGTGGCTTGGAGCAATCCACTCCTATATCCACTCCTCAAGCTTCTCTTAGAAATTTTATTATAATCCTTCCTCGATTACCATGTGTTTATTTTTCTGGACCCACAAATAAAATTCAGTTGATTTTTTAGGATCACCAACCAAAATCTTATACTGTTAGTTTTTTAGGATCACTAATAATCTAGTTAGTTTTTCAAGCCAAGCAATCAAAATTTGCATGTCTGATTTTGTGCTTGAATGAGCTTAATTCCTAAGTTTTTTTTCTCCAAAACAACTTATAAAAAAATAAAAATATAAGTAGATAAATTCAGCATAAAATAAAAAACAAAAAAGAACTCTTTTTGAAGCATGATGAAGAGGTTGAGTGATGGCTCTTTTAAAACTTGAACACTCTTCTTTGAATGCTGAGGGGATACTTAAAAAGTTATGGAAGATATCTTATGAATGCTCTCTAAATTTGAAGCTTGGTTCCTTTCTATTTCTCTCTTTTTCTTGGATATTCAATGAAGTTCTTTCAATTTGAATGATTTCTTCTTTGAATCTATTTGTCGTAGCTTTTCATTAAGTTTGGAAGCTTTTGAATCTTTTTTAGAGATTAAAATAGCTATTTCTAGCTATTGAAAAATAAAATAGAGCTATTGAAAATATTTCTGTAAAGTTCTAAAATTTTACAGAACTAATTGTTGGAACTCGAGTTGACTCGACTAGTTTACAAGTCTACATCAAACTTTTATTCCAAAAATTATACTCTCTATTATTTTCTGAGACCTCAACTCAATCAATTTGAGTCGACTCGAGCCTATCGCTTGACCTAAATTTTTTAGAATTTTTTTCTATTCTAAAAAATTTCTTTTTCTACCACTATTCATTTAAGTCGACTCATGCCTAACTTGAGTCGACTCGAGACCATACCGACTGAAACTCTTGTATGCCAAAATATTTTTTTTCACTATTTTAACTTGAGTTAACTCGAATAAAATTTGAGTCGATTTGGATGATAGCCTACTGAAAATTTTTATATATTTTTCTGTATGAGTAACTTTTTGACTTCAACTTTTAAGAGCCTCTTTCATCTTGATTTCTAAAATTTTTTATAGCATATAAGCTTCTAAAAACTTCTTGTTTAAGCTCTCTTTGATCATTATTTATCGTTCTTTTAAAAATATTTCTTCTATAAATAATTTTTTTTATTTTGAGCACCTAGAAAATTCTACATTCATTCTTGAAACACATAGTTAGATTCATAAATACTCAAAATTTGATAATCATCAAAATCAATCATGAAGTTAACAAATCGGTTGCAAAAGAGATGAGGTCAACAGACAAAGAAGAAGAGAAATTTTTGAATTTACTTGATGGAGAGAGTCATAGGAGTCCCCAACACAATATCTGGAACTTTCCACATTAATCACCTCAATGTCAACAAGAAGAATGGTAGCTTGAAGTAGTTCACGAGCAACTCGATTGTTCATTAGGCCCAATCTCGAATCTTGGATGCCCTGCCCAAGTTCCAAGGCACTTTTGTGAAGCCAAGGGTGGAGGGTCAGCTTGGTGTGGAGGACCATGTGAAGAACCCTAAGGTGTGGCTACACCTCAGCGGGCCGAAAAGTTGGATGAATGGAGTTGTTCCCTAGGATTGACTGATCTAGGAGTTGATGATTCAAGCTCCTAAGAAAGAAGCTCTCCCCCTTAGAGTTGAACCTTGAGTCAACGCCTAATGAGAGCCGGTGGTGGGCTAGGTAAGGATAGCCTTGGCTCAGCCTCACTTGGGGATAGGAGCATCATTCGAGAACTTCTTTCTTTTAGGGATGTAGCATAGTGCCCCAAGCTCCTTGAGCTTCATATCTAGAAAGCAAAATATTGTTAGTAAAATAGACTAAAGTGGAGCCAAATCAAAATTGATACTTATCTCGAGGATTGATCGAGCTCAATCTAATCTTATATAATGTCTCTTTGGAAAGGAGCTTCTGTAGAGGCGGAGTAGCATAGCTGAAAATGAACTTTAAAGCTTCCTCTTCGGTGTTTGAGAGTATTGAAGCTTTATTCAACAACCTCCAACATTGATCTCATGAAGTATCAAAACCCCAAGGCTACTTGGTTGAAACAAAAAAAATAATGCTCCTTCTAGTTACAAATAGAGGAATGAGCATCTCGGACGAGATGCCATCCCATCCAAAGAGAAACATACACCCATCTAACCTCTTTGGAGTGCTCTTTAAATGAGAAATATGACTGAAAAAGATGGTTGGTTGGTTTAGCACTGTTGGTGTAGAATTTCGTCGAAGCAGGAGAAGCTGGAGTTGAGATGACCGCGGCCGCTGTCAGGACCTGCAAGGGAAGTCTAAATCAGAGTTGGGGGTACTCCGGCAAGACCCTCCGATGCTCAAGTCAGTACTCTGCTTCAACAGAAATGGAGTGCTCGAGTGAAAATTTTTACAGAGTTTCGAGATAGAGTTTAGAGCTTAGAGAAGAATGTATTTGGGGGGTCCCTTTTTATAGATGGCAAGCATAACTGATTGACAGTGATGTCTGTAACCGCCTGGTAGTGGGCTGTTCAGAGCCACGCGAAGTTTGTTATGGAGAGTAGTGACGTCAGGGGTCGTTCAGGGCCACGCGAAGTTTGTTACGGAGAGTGGAATGGTGTTCGTTGTCGTGACTTGCCAGAGAGTGATAGAGCCACGTGGAATCCATTGCAGAGAGTGGAGTAAGATAGTGGCCATTGTCGTGACTTGTCAGAGAGTGGTGGAGCCATGCAGAATTCATTGTAGAGAGTGGGGTAGGGTAGCAGCCATTGTCGCGACTTGCCAAAGAGTTCGGATCTGTCGACAGAAGCTCGGTTGGGATGTCTGATGGAGCAGAATGGCTCTCTATCTCGTCGATCTAGGAGAAGCTCGAATATTTTCGAGGTTGTGATGGGTCTACTATTGTTGGGTGCCTAGAGCACTGATGCTGCAGGCGGGAACCATCTGCTGTAGAAGCTCGGACGGAGACTTTCTATTGGAGAAGTCCGGTTTCATGAAGAATTTGACGGAGGGTCGGCTGGCGATGGACTTCGGATGGTGTTGGGGAGGTTCGACAGACACTGGAGGCAATCAACCATTGTAGAAATTCAGCTGCTGGAGCCCGTCTATTGTAGAAGCTCGTCCGAAATCCATCCACTATAAAAGTTCAGACGGAGTCCAGTTCTTACAGAAGGCTGAAAGGAGGCTGCTTATTGTAGAAGCTCGATCGAAGATCGGTTGATAGTGAAGCCCAGAGAGTCTTTGGAGCGGCTCGATAGATGAATGGAGAAGCTCATTGTCGGAGAAGTCCAGATGGTATTATGGAAGCTCGGACGGTCGAGGGGGTTCAAAAAGACGCCACACAAAGTCGGAAGCCAGAAAAGTCCTGGAAGGGTCGGTCTTTTACAAACTTCGATTGGGGGTATTTTATACCCAACACCAGTTCTCCTACTTTCGAGTTTGAATTTCGAGTGAAGGAAGTACAGAGAAATTCTCACAGTCGAAGTTGCCCCCTCGATTTCTGTACTCGATGGTTTCCAGATATTTTGGCGTTTGGCACGCTGGTGTTGGAGTCTTTCAAATCAAGGCAATTCGAAAAGATTTTTTCGAAATTTCCACCAGAGCATGGCTCTAGGTATGGTGCAATAATGATTTTGTCAGCTGTCAGCCATTTTCAGCAGCCTGTCATGGTGAGTGGGACACGCGGCGAGTGTAAGTCGGCCAGAGGAGATCCGCAATCATTACTGCACCGGGCCCTGTTGCCTATTTAAACCCGCTCTCCCCTTTCAGAAATTTCACTTTGCCTCCTGTTGGTGCCCTTCTTCTTCTTCCCCAAGAGCTCCATCCCTTTTGGCCTTAGGCGTTCTTCGAGTCGATCCCCTTCTCTACATCTCTACACTTCTCGGACCAGTCTAGGTTAGTTTCAGAACTCCCCTCTTTGCTTTTTCTTTTGCTGTTCTTCTTTTGTTTTTCTCCTGTTACATTCTGCCTGTTCAGTTTTTTGCCAGCGCCCCATCTCTTATTTTTCTCGATTTTTTTAGGGTTTTTAGGATTTTTTGCTCGATCCATAATGTCCTCCAGCACTTCTTCCTCTAGTAGTTCTAGGAGTTCGTCCGTCCTAGCTCTCGAAAACCTCAGTTCTGTAGATGAACCTTATCCGATCTTTGTACCAGAAACCATCCCCTGCTCTCTGACTCTGGAAGAACTCTCACTGATTAGGATTCAGTATGGGGTTCCTCCGGAGTATGAGCTGGAGCTTCCCGGGCCAACTGGCCGGGCCAGCGCTCCTCCCCCCGGCTGCTTCTGTTTATACCAAGAGGCTTTCCGCACTGGACTTCGACTTCTGCTTTCGCCTTTTGTCATCGCTCTCTTCCACTTTTTAAATATTTCTTTAGTTTCTGTAGTGCCGAACTCCTTTAGATTTCTGATAGGATTTCTTTCCCTCTGTCGCCTAGCCGAAGTCCAGCCAACCCTTTCTCTGTTCAGAAATTTCTATACCTTCAAGCGTCACCCTTCGATAAAGGACTGGTGATACTTCTCCTCCCAGTTCGGTAGAAAGGGGTTGCTGAAAGGTGCCCCCTCTTCTATCCACAACTGGAAGGAGAGATTCTTCTATGTTCGATGCCCGCCCTTGGAGCTGGGATTACCCTCTTGGGGCTCTCTGAGGGATTCTGTCCGTCGGGCTTCTAGCCTGAAAGGGATGACCTCGAAGCCTCCAAAAAGCTCGAGGCCTATCAAGCCCCCCTCCTCTTTGAACTTCTAAAGGAACAACTCTTATTCAACGTCAGCCTGAGTCCTCTTAACCCTGTCGGTACCATTATTTATTTATTTATTTATTTATTTATTTTTGCTGCTTCTCCTTTCTCTTATTCTATCTCTGAGCCGTGTTGATCTTCTTTATTGCAGACATGGATGCAGGTGTGGCTCGAAGGTTAGCCCAGGGTCTCAAGACCCACAAGAGAAAAGGCACCTCGACTTTGGGGTCGGCGAAGAGAGTCAAGACAGAAGAGACAAGCTCGGCCGCGCCTGCTCAGGTGGCCGTTACTGTCGACGTCCCTTCCGACATCAAACCCAAAGTCCCTCGAGCCTCTTCAAGGAGCCCCCCGATCGAGGATCCCGCTCCAGAGGCTCATCTCGAGGGGGCACCCGGGGTCGAAAGGAGGAGGAGAAAGAAGACCCTGGCCCGCAAGAGCCGCAACCGCAAGGCTGCCATCGAGGGGGCCAGCGGCTCTGAGGAAGACTTGGGAGAAAATCTCTTCAACAACAGGGATTTAATAAAGAGGCTGGTCGAAGGGTGCATTCTGCCTGAGGTCGTCCAGAGGATCGTCCTCGCTGATCCTGAGCTGCGGGTCTGGGACTCTCTGGGATCTTTTCTCGAAGTAGGTTAATTCACTTTTTTCTCCTTCTTGCTTCTTTACTTAATTTACTCCTTAGTCTTTATATTGACTCCCCGACCTCTCTTGCAGATTGGACACCAGCTTGTTGCCAACATCGAGGCAATGAAGATCGCCAAGAGGGAGGCAGCTCGGGTGGAGGAAGGTCGCCTGGCTGAGGACACCCGCCTCGAGGAGAAGATCGCCGAGGTCATAAGTCTCTAGGAGGCGCTGCAAAAAAAGGGACAAACCTTATCTGATCTGAGGACCGCCTTGGAGGAGGAGAGAAAAACGGCAGAGGCCGAGGTCTCTGAACTGAAGGTGCAGGTTTCTGAGCTGAAAGTGCGGAACCTATCCCTGGTCTCAGAGGTAGGGGCCCGAGCAGTGGAGGAGTTCAAGGCCTCCTTCGAGATGGAGGATCTACAGGTCCAGTTCGACCAGGACACCTTCATCAAGGGTTTCAAACTTTGCTAATAGAAGGTGGCCAGAAAGTTTTTCGAACTGGACCTCGACTTCCTGGATGAGGCATCTGACGATGAAGCCAGACCTTCTGAAGCCGCTGCCAGTCCTCCTCCAGTTGAGACCTCTTCGACCGCTGTGGCCACCGCTACCGACCTTTTGGGGATGTCGAGCCCCTTCACTTCTGCCCCAGAGGTTCGAAACCTCTAATTTTGTATTTTTTTTTTGTGGTGACTTTTCTTCGTTCTTTTGTACTTAAAAATTATTTAATCAATGAAATCGAATTCTTCTTTACAGAGAGCCCTCTTTTTTTTTCTGCATTCTTTTCCTTCTCTTTTGTCTTCTTGCACTAATTTGAGTCATGGCGCTCTTGTCTTCCAATGACAGTGCCCTGCCGAAGCTCTTCCCCTGCCACAAGAAGATTTCTCTGAAGTCGATGATTCGAGACCTCAGAAGAAAAGTTCATCAATTGATGAAGAGATCCAAGAAGCTGGAAGATGAACTTCACCAGCTGAGGGAGAGCCATTCAGAGGTCACTGCGGAGGCTACTCGCTTTCGGGACCTCTACAAGAAGGGTTTTATGGAATACACCCGGAGGAAGGCCGACTTCATGACGGAGCTTGAGGAACTCTGAAAATGCGCCAGTGATCGATCTTGGACTCAGGCCTCCAAGATCAGCTCTCTTGAAGTTGAGCTGGCAGCTGCACGAGAAAAGATCGGCCAGTTGGAAGGGAGCTCGTCCTGACTCGCAACTCAGGCCGAATGCGATCGAGACTGGTTGATCAAATTCTCCAACCTTCAAAAGTAGCTGCAGGATGCTGAGATGAACTACAACGCCTATCGGGTCGGCTGGTGCGGGCAGGTAGAGGACTACCGAAGGAAGCTCTAGACGGCGACTGATGAAGTTGCCCGCCTTCAGAGGCAGTTGTCTGAGAGAGTCCTGTCTGCCTCTGCATAAAGCTCCAACGAGCTCTGCTCCTTGAGGGGACCATAGCAGAACTGTCTGTGGCCCTTGGGTGGGAGGAGGCCGAACTGCAGCGATTGAAGATTCAGCTGGTCCACGAGCAGCAGGCAGTCAAAGATGCTGAGGCGGAGTCCGAGGTCCTGAGGAAGAGGCTTCGAGAGTTGGAGGGCGAAAGCCGACGGTTCCACCAGATGTATCGGAAGATGCTGCTGAGAAAGATGAAACTGGAGGAAGAAGTCAAAAACTTAAAGCAATCCCTAATAAGGACCGGAACCGAGAGCTCGAAGTTAGAAGAAGCTGAGCCTCCTTAGAGCCCCTTTTTTTTATCTTTCATCCTTCCATGTATTCTTTTTCTTTTCTTGTCATTTCTCTTTTTTGGCCTTCAAGGCTTTGTAATGTACACTTCACTAATGAAATGAAAAAAAAAAATTTCCGTTACCTTGTCCATTCTTGTATTGAGTTATCGTTTACCGAACTTCTTTTGTCTATTTCTCCTCGGCCTGTGTTGAGTTTTCTCTTAGTGACTGAGGATTTTTGATAGGAATATCCTTCCTCGTTGAGATGAGATCTCTCGTGTCTTTGACGTAGTTTGTTTTTCACTTATCGCTGGTGTAGTTCGTCGCCTTCCTTTCTTATCTCTCTTTTTCTTTTTATTTGGGCGAGGGTTTTTCCTTTAGGTGAAGGTTTTCCCTCTGCTCTTAGCGGGTTGTGGGGATGTAGAGAAGCCACTGAGGAGGCTTTTCTCCTCATCTGGTCCTGATCGATCGGGTCTTTGTTTGTGTTAGGATGAGATTTTTCTCCTGTCTCCGACATAGTCAATTTCAGCTCATGCTAGGATGAGGTCCTCCTATTTCTAACAAGGCTGTGGGGGCACATAAGGACCGCTGCAAAGGCCTTTCCTCCCATCTGGTCTTTAAGTAATCGGGCCTTCGACTTTGCTCATGTTAGGATGAGGTTCTCATCCTGTTCCTAACAAGACTGTGGGGGCACATAAGGGCCGTTGCAAGGGCCTCTCCCCCCATCCGATCTTTAAGTAATCGGACCTTCGACTTTGCTCATGTTAGGACGAGGTTCTCCTCCTATTCCTAACAAGGCTGTGGAGGCACATAAGGGTCATTGCAAAGGCCTCTACCTCCATCCGATCTTTAAGTAGCCGAGCCTTCGACTTTGCTCATGTTAGGACGAGGTTCTCCTATTCCTAATAAGGCTGTGGGGGCACATAAGGGCCATTGCAAGGGCCTCTCCCTCCATCCGATCTTTAAGTAATCGGACCTTCGACTTTGCTCATATTAGGATGAGGTTCTCCTCCTGCTCCTAACAAGACGGTGGGGGCACATAAGGACCGCTGAAAGGGCCTCTCCCTCCATCCGATCTTTAAGTAACCGGGCCTTCGACTTTGCTCATGTTAGGATGAGGTTCTCCTCCTACTCCTAACAAGGCGGTGGGGGCACATAAGGGCTGCTGCAAGGGCCTCTCCTCCCATCCGATCTTTAAGTAACTGGACCTTCGACTTTGCTCATGTTAGGATGAGATTTTCTTCCTGTTCCTAATACGCTTAATTTTGATTGTATGAGGGAGTTACTTCCTGCCGTTATAAGCTCATACTAAAAGAAAAAATATGTAAATATAAAACTTTTATTTAAGGCAAAGCTATTGGTAATACATTCGCAGATTTTTTGAATTCTATGGTCGCGAAAGGTCTGCTCCTCCGAGCTCTTTTAGATAGTATGTTCTGGTCCGAACTACCTCCTTGACTCATACGGGCCTTCCCAGTTCGGGGCAAGTTTCTCTTGATTCTGAGGTTGTGTGACAGTGGCTCGTCGAAGTACCAGGTCCCCCACTCTGAAGGCTTTGCTTTTGACCCAAGAATTGTAGTAATGGGCTACTTTCTGCTTGTAAGCCACCATCCGAACTTGAGCTATCTCCTGCTTTTCTTCTAACAAGTCGAGGTTGGCCTTGAGATCCTGTGGGTTGCGTTGCTCATCGAATGTCATGACTCGCACCGACGGAAGCTTGAGTTCAATCGAGATCACGACTTCTGTCCCGAAGGCTAAGGCAAAGGAGGGGGTCTCCCCTATGGGTAATCTCTGAGTAGTTCGGTATGCCCATAACACATGATAAAGCTCATCTACCCAAGTTCCCTTTGCTTTTTCAAGTCTCGCCTTGATTCCTTGCAACAAAGTCTTGTTAGTCACCTCGGCCTCATCGTTTGCCTGCGGATGGGCTACCGAAGTGAAGTTATAGGAGATATTTAGGTCCTCATAAAATTCAGCAAACATTGCTCCAGCAAATTGCCGCCCATTATCAGTAATGAGGGTTCTAAATAAGCCGAACCTACAAACAATTGACTTCCAGATGAAGTCCTGCACTTTAGCTTTTGTGATTTTGTTAAAGATTCAGCTTCGACCCAATTGGTGAAATAGTCTATTGCCACTAGGAGAAACTTTCGCTGTCTGGATGTCATGGGAAAAGTCCGAGGATATCCATCCCCCATTGCACAAACGGCCATGGGGCACTCAATGGTGTAAGTTCGGAGGCAGGTTGCCTTTGGATATTTGCATATCTCTGACACCGATCACACCTTCTGACATATTCGATGGAGTCATGGTACATGGTAGGCCAGTAGTAGCCTTGTCGGAGCAGTTTGTGGGATAAAAATCTGCCCCCCAGGTGACTTCCATAGACTCCCTCATGTACCTCCCTCAAGACGAAGTCAGCTTCAGAAGGCCGGAGACATTTCAGGAGGGGCAAAGAGTATGACCTCTTGTATAGCTTGCTTTCATAAAGGATATATCGGGAGGCCTGGTTCCTAAGCTTCCGAGCTTTTTTTGCATCAGGAGGAAGAAACCCCATCCTTGAGGTATGCAACCAGTGGGTCGATCCAGCTGGGTTCATGGCTGATCTCCATCACAAGCTGTGATTCTTCTGTACTTGGGTACTTTAGAACTTCGAAGAAGACTTCCTTAGGCAGTTCAGCCGGAGCCAGGTGTTGTGATCCAGGTGGTGTGCCCAAGGCCCAGGGGACCAAGGCTAAGGCCAAGGTCCATCATTCATGAGGGTTTCATGGAGGCTCTAAGGCTAGTTGGGCCCTAGGTTGAAAGGCTGTGGGCCTTTCGGGTTCTTGAGGTCTAGGTTACGTGGGCCTCAA
>NC_026005.2:67131056-67170301 GCF_000442705.2 Elaeis guineensis | reverse complement strand
GAGACTTTCTATTGGAGAAGTCCGGTTTCATGAAGAATTTGACGGAGGGTCGGCTGGCGATGGACTTCGGATGGTGTTGGGGAGGTTCGACAGACACTGGAGGCAATCAACCATTGTAGAAATTCAGCTGCTGGAGCCCGTCTATTGTAGAAGCTCGTCCGAAATCCATCCACTATAAAAGTTCAGACGGAGTCCAGTTCTTACAGAAGGCTGAAAGGAGGCTGCTTATTGTAGAAGCTCGATCGAAGATCGGTTGATAGTGAAGCCCAGAGAGTCTTTGGAGCGGCTCGATAGATGAATGGAGAAGCTCATTGTCGGAGAAGTCCAGATGGTATTATGGAAGCTCGGACGGTCGAGGGGGTTCAAAAAGACGCCACACAAAGTCGGAAGCCAGAAAAGTCCTGGAAGGGTCGGTCTTTTACAAACTTCGATTGGGGGTATTTTATACCCAACACCAGTTCTCCTACTTTCGAGTTTGAATTTCGAGTGAAGGAAGTACAGAGAAATTCTCACAGTCGAAGTTGCCCCCCTCGATTTCTGTACTCGATGGTTTCCAGATATTTTGGCGTTTGGCACGCTGGTGTTGGAGTCTTTCAAATCAAGGCAATTCGAAAAGATTTTTTCGAAATTTCCACCAGAGCATGGCTCTAGGTATGGTGCATAATGATTTTGTCAGCTGTCAGCCATTTTCAGCAGCCTGTCATGGTGAGTGGGACACGCGGCGAGTGTAAGTCGGCCAGAGGAGATCCGCAATCATTACTGCACCGGGCCCTGTTGCCTATTTAAACCCGCTCTCCCCTTTCAGAAATTTCACTTTGCCTCCTGTTGGTGCCCTTCTTCTTCTTCCCCAAGAGCTCCATCCCTTTTGGCCTTAGGCGTTCTTCGAGTCGATCCCCTTCTCTACATCTCTACACTTCTCGGACCAGTCTAGGTTAGTTTCAGAACTCCCCTCTTTGCTTTTTCTTTTGCTGTTCTTCTTTTGTTTTTCTCCTGTTACATTCTGCCTGTTCAGTTTTTTGCCAGCGCCCCATCTCTTATTTTTCTCGATTTTTTTAGGGTTTTTAGGATTTTTTGCTCGATCCATAATGTCCTCCAGCACTTCTTCCTCTAGTAGTTCTAGGAGTTCGTCCGTCCTAGCTCTCGAAAACCTCAGTTCTGTAGATGAACCTTATCCGATCTTTGTACCAGAAACCATCCCCTGCTCTCTGACTCTGGAAGAACTCTCACTGATTAGGATTCAGTATGGGTTCCTCCGGAGTATGAGCTGGAGCTTCCCGGGCCAACTGGCCGGGCCAGCGCTCCTCCCCCCGGCTGCTTCTGTTTATACCAAGAGGCTTTCCGCACTGGACTTCGACTTCTGCTTTCGCCTTTTGTCATCGCTCTCTTCCACTTTTTAAATATTTCTTTAGTTTCTGTAGTGCCGAACTCCTTTAGATTTCTGATAGGATTTCTTTCCCTCTGTCGCCTAGCCGAAGTCCAGCCAACCCTTTCTCTGTTCAGAAATTTCTATACCTTCAAGCGTCACCCTTCGATAAAGGACTGGTGATACTTCTCCTCCCAGTTCGGTAGAAAGGGGTTGCTGAAAGGTGCCCCCTCTTCTATCCACAACTGGAAGGAGAGATTCTTCTATGTTCGATGCCCGCCCTTGGAGCTGGGATTACCCTCTTGGGGCTCTCTGAGGGATTCTGTCCGTCGGGCTTCTAGCCTGAAAGGGATGACCTCGAAGCCTCCAAAAAGCTCGAGGCCTATCAAGCCCCCCTCCTCTTTGAACTTCTAAAGGAACAACTCTTATTCAACGTCAGCCTGAGTCCTCTTAACCCTGTCGGTACCATTATTTATTTATTTATTTATTTATTTATTTTTGCTGCTTCTCCTTTCTCTTATTCTATCTCTGAGCCGTGTTGATCTTCTTTATTGCAGACATGGATGCAGGTGTGGCTCGAAGGTTAGCCCAGGGTCTCAAGACCCACAAGAGAAAAGGCACCTCGACTTTGGGGTCGGCGAAGAGAGTCAAGACAGAAGAGACAAGCTCGGCCGCGCCTGCTCAGGTGGCCGTTACTGTCGACGTCCCTTCCGACATCAAACCCAAAGTCCCTCGAGCCTCTTCAAGGAGCCCCCCGATCGAGGATCCCGCTCCAGAGGCTCATCTCGAGGGGGCACCCGGGGTCGAAAGGAGGAGGAGAAAGAAGACCCTGGCCCGCAAGAGCCGCAACCGCAAGGCTGCCATCGAGGGGGCCAGCGGCTCTGAGGAAGACTTGGGAGAAAATCTCTTCAACAACAGGGATTTAATAAAGAGGCTGGTCGAAGGGTGCATTCTGCCTGAGGTCGTCCAGAGGATCGTCCTCGCTGATCCTGAGCTGCGGGTCTGGGACTCTCTGGGATCTTTTCTCGAAGTAGGTTAATTCACTTTTTTCTCCTTCTTGCTTCTTTACTTAATTTACTCCTTAGTCTTTATATTGACTCCCCGACCTCTCTTGCAGATTGGACACCAGCTTGTTGCCAACATCGAGGCAATGAAGATCGCCAAGAGGGAGGCAGCTCGGGTGGAGGAAGGTCGCCTGGCTGAGGACACCCGCCTCGAGGAGAAGATCGCCGAGGTCATAAGTCTCTAGGAGGCGCTGCAAAAAAAGGGACAAACCTTATCTGATCTGAGGACCGCCTTGGAGGAGGAGAGAAAAACGGCAGAGGCCGAGGTCTCTGAACTGAAGGTGCAGGTTTCTGAGCTGAAAGTGCGGAACCTATCCCTGGTCTCAGAGGTAGGGGCCCGAGCAGTGGAGGAGTTCAAGGCCTCCTTCGAGATGGAGGATCTACAGGTCCAGTTCGACCAGGACACCTTCATCAAGGGTTTCAAACTTTGCTAATAGAAGGTGGCCAGAAAGTTTTTCGAACTGGACCTCGACTTCCTGGATGAGGCATCTGACGATGAAGCCAGACCTTCTGAAGCCGCTGCCAGTCCTCCTCCAGTTGAGACCTCTTCGACCGCTGTGGCCACCGCTACCGACCTTTTGGGGATGTCGAGCCCCTTCACTTCTGCCCCAGAGGTTCGAAACCTCTAATTTTGTATTTTTTTTTTGTGGTGACTTTTCTTCGTTCTTTTGTACTTAAAAATTATTTAATCAATGAAATCGAATTCTTCTTTACAGAGAGCCCTCTTTTTTTTTCTGCATTCTTTTCCTTCTCTTTTGTCTTCTTGCACTAATTTGAGTCATGGCGCTCTTGTCTTCCAATGACAGTGCCCTGCCGAAGCTCTTCCCCTGCCACAAGAAGATTTCTCTGAAGTCGATGATTCGAGACCTCAGAAGAAAAGTTCATCAATTGATGAAGAGATCCAAGAAGCTGGAAGATGAACTTCACCAGCTGAGGGAGAGCCATTCAGAGGTCACTGCGGAGGCTACTCGCTTTCGGGACCTCTACAAGAAGGGTTTTATGGAATACACCCGGAGGAAGGCCGACTTCATGACGGAGCTTGAGGAACTCTGAAAATGCGCCAGTGATCGATCTTGGACTCAGGCCTCCAAGATCAGCTCTCTTGAAGTTGAGCTGGCAGCTGCACGAGAAAAGATCGGCCAGTTGGAAGGGAGCTCGTCCTGACTCGCAACTCAGGCCGAATGCGATCGAGACTGGTTGATCAAATTCTCCAACCTTCAAAAGTAGCTGCAGGATGCTGAGATGAACTACAACGCCTATCGGGTCGGCTGGTGCGGGCAGGTAGAGGACTACCGAAGGAAGCTCTAGACGGCGACTGATGAAGTTGCCCGCCTTCAGAGGCAGTTGTCTGAGAGAGTCCTGTCTGCCTCTGCATAAAGCTCCAACGAGCTCTGCTCCTTGAGGGGGACCATAGCAGAACTGTCTGTGGCCCTTGGGTGGGAGGAGGCCGAACTGCAGCGATTGAAGATTCAGCTGGTCCACGAGCAGCAGGCAGTCAAAGATGCTGAGGCGGAGTCCGAGGTCCTGAGGAAGAGGCTTCGAGAGTTGGAGGGCGAAAGCCGACGGTTCCACCAGATGTATCGGAAGATGCTGCTGAGAAAGATGAAACTGGAGGAAGAAGTCAAAAACTTAAAGCAATCCCTAATAAGGACCGGAACCGAGAGCTCGAAGTTAGAAGAAGCTGAGCCTCCTTAGAGCCCCTTTTTTTTATCTTTCATCCTTCCATGTATTCTTTTTCTTTTCTTGTCATTTCTCTTTTTTGGCCTTCAAGGCTTTGTAATGTACACTTCACTAATGAAATGAAAAAAAAAATTTCCGTTACCTTGTCCATTCTTGTATTGAGTTATCGTTTACCGAACTTCTTTTGTCTATTTCTCCTCGGCCTGTGTTGAGTTTTCTCTTAGTGACTGAGGATTTTTGATAGGAATATCCTTCCTCGTTGAGATGAGATCTCTCGTGTCTTTGACGTAGTTTGTTTTTCACTTATCGCTGGTGTAGTTCGTCGCCTTCCTTTCTTATCTCTCTTTTTCTTTTTATTTGGGCGAGGGTTTTTCCTTTAGGTGAAGGTTTTCCCTCTGCTCTTAGCGGGGTTGTGGGGATGTAGAGAAGCCACTGAGGAGGCTTTTCTCCTCATCTGGTCCTGATCGATCGGGTCTTTGTTTGTGTTAGGATGAGATTTTTCTCCTGTCTCCGACATAGTCAATTTCAGCTCATGCTAGGATGAGGTCCTCCTATTTCTAACAAGGCTGTGGGGGCACATAAGGACCGCTGCAAAGGCCTTTCCTCCCATCTGGTCTTTAAGTAATCGGGCCTTCGACTTTGCTCATGTTAGGATGAGGTTCTCATCCTGTTCCTAACAAGACTGTGGGGGCACATAAGGGCCGTTGCAAGGGCCTCTCCCCCCATCCGATCTTTAAGTAATCGGACCTTCGACTTTGCTCATGTTAGGACGAGGTTCTCCTCCTATTCCTAACAAGGCTGTGGAGGCACATAAGGGTCATTGCAAAGGCCTCTACCTCCATCCGATCTTTAAGTAGCCGAGCCTTCGACTTTGCTCATGTTAGGACGAGGTTCTCCTATTCCTAATAAGGCTGTGGGGGCACATAAGGGCCATTGCAAGGGCCTCTCCCTCCATCCGATCTTTAAGTAATCGGACCTTCGACTTTGCTCATATTAGGATGAGGTTCTCCTCCTGCTCCTAACAAGACGGTGGGGGCACATAAGGACCGCTGAAAGGGCCTCTCCCTCCATCCGATCTTTAAGTAACCGGGCCTTCGACTTTGCTCATGTTAGGATGAGGTTCTCCTCCTACTCCTAACAAGGCGGTGGGGGCACATAAGGGCTGCTGCAAGGGCCTCTCCTCCCATCCGATCTTTAAGTAACTGGACCTTCGACTTTGCTCATGTTAGGATGAGATTTTCTTCCTGTTCCTAATACGCTTAATTTTGATTGTATGAGGGAGTTACTTCCTGCCGTTATAAGCTCATACTAAAAGAAAAAATATGTAAATATAAAACTTTTATTTAAGGCAAAGCTATTGGTAATACATTCGCAGATTTTTTGAATTCTATGGTCGCGAAAGGTCTGCTCCTCCGAGCTCTTTTAGATAGTATGTTCTGGTCCGAACTACCTCCTTGACTCATACGGGCCTTCCCAGTTCGGGGCAAGTTTCTCTTGATTCTGAGGTTGTGTGACAGTGGCTCGTCGAAGTACCAGGTCCCCCACTCTGAAGGCTTTGCTTTTGACCCAAGAATTGTAGTAATGGGCTACTTTCTGCTTGTAAGCCACCATCCGAACTTGAGCTATCTCCTGCTTTTCTTCTAACAAGTCGAGGTTGGCCTTGAGATCCTGTGGGTTGCGTTGCTCATCGAATGTCATGACTCGCACCGACGGAAGCTTGAGTTCAATCGAGATCACGACTTCTGTCCCGAAGGCTAAGGCAAAGGAGGGGGTCTCCCCTATGGGTAATCTCTGAGTAGTTCGGTATGCCCATAACACATGATAAAGCTCATCTACCCAAGTTCCCTTTGCTTTTTCAAGTCTCGCCTTGATTCCTTGCAACAAAGTCTTGTTAGTCACCTCGGCCTCATCGTTTGCCTGCGGATGGGCTACCGAAGTGAAGTTATAGGAGATATTTAGGTCCTCATAAAATTCAGCAAACATTGCTCCAGCAAATTGCCGCCCATTATCAGTAATGAGGGTTCTAAATAAGCCGAACCTACAAACAATTGACTTCCAGATGAAGTCCTGCACTTTAGCTTTTGTGATTTTTGTTAAAGATTCAGCTTCGACCCAATTGGTGAAATAGTCTATTGCCACTAGGAGAAACTTTCGCTGTCTGGATGTCATGGGAAAAGGTCCGAGGATATCCATCCCCCATTGCACAAACGGCCATGGGGCACTCAATGGTGTAAGTTCGGAGGCAGGTTGCCTTTGGATATTTGCATATCTCTGACACCGATCACACCTTCTGACATATTCGATGGAGTCATGGTACATGGTAGGCCAGTAGTAGCCTTGTCGGAGCAGTTTGTGGGATAAAAATCTGCCCCCCAGGTGACTTCCATAGACTCCCTCATGTACCTCCCTCAAGACGAAGTCAGCTTCAGAAGGCCGGAGACATTTCAGGAGGGGCAAAGAGTATGACCTCTTGTATAGCTTGCTTTCATAAAGGATATATCGGGAGGCCTGGTTCCTAAGCTTCCGAGCTTTTTTTGCATCAGGAGGAAGAACCCCATCCTTGAGGTATGCAACCAGTGGGTCGATCCAGCTGGGTTCATGGCTGATCTCCATCACAAGCTGTGATTCTTCTGTACTTGGGTACTTTAGAACTTCGAAGAAGACTTCCTTAGGCAGTTCAGCCGGAGCCAGGTGTTGTGATCCAGGTGGTGTGCCCAAGGCCCAGGGGACCAAGGCTAAGGCCAAGGTCCATCATTCATGAGGGTTTCATGGAGGCTCTAAGGCTAGTTGGGCCCTAGGTTGAAAGGCTGTGGGCCTTTCGGGTTCTTGAGGTCTAGGTTACGTGGGCCTCAAGGGACCAACTCTTTATGGGCTAGGTCTGGGCCCAGAATAGGTGAGATTAGATCGAGTCATGGGTATACATGGGCTTGGATTAACCTAATCTCCCATAGAGGCGTTCGTCATCTGGAACGAAAGGCTGACGAAGAAGACAGCAACCAGGCTGTTTTCGTCAAGGGCCTTAGATCAAGTCCAGAAGTCTCCAGATTTGTTCGTTGCTGGTTTTGCTGCACCCAAGGTCTGTGGGAGGAGCCAGGATCATACTCCAACAGTTGGTATCAGAGCCACGGTGGTGAGGAAGTGGTTCCAAGCATGAGAAGTTGAAGATCCCAAGTGCTGAAAATTTTTAGCAAGGTACCATCAAGGTATATTCTATACTTTTTGATTTTATATTGCTTGTTTGGCTTGGATCCAGTCATGGGCAGCAATATGAAGGTTGATTTCGAGAAGTTTAATGGCAAGAAAAATTTTTTCATGTGGAAAATTTGGGTGGAGGATCTTCTGGTGCAAGCAGATCTGGATCAGGCTTTGGATGAGAAGCCTGAGGGAATGACGGATAGACAATGGGCATCGTTGGAGAAGAAAGCATGCTCGGTGATCAGAGGATGTTTGGCGGATGCGGTGTTGTATTCGGTGCTGGAAGAAAAGACCCCGAAGGGCCTTTGGTTGAAGTTGCACACCATATATATGGGGAAGAATATGTGCAACAAGCTAATGCTGAAGAAGAAGTTGTACAGTCTTCGGATGCAGGAGGGATCTGATGTGATTGGTCATATTCAGAGGTTCGATCAGTTGTGCACGGAGTTGATGAATATCGGGGTGAAGCTGGATGAGGAGGACAAGTCCTTATTGCTTTTGTGTTCGCTGCCAGGATCATATGACTCTTTGGTGACTACACTGCTCTACGGCAAGGAGACTCTGGAATATGAGGACATAGTCTCGGTGCTGAGAGCTAATGAGCAGAGAAAAAAGTTGACCAGAGATCGGGCTCCCTAGGAGGGTTTGGCAGTAGGGGAGAGGACAGGTAGAGGCAGAGGCAGAAGCAAGTCCAGGGGGTGGTCCAAGTCCAGGAAGGGAAAGAAAGAGATGAAATGCTTCAAGTGCAACGAGTTCGGGCACTTCAAGCGAGAATGTCCACTATGGAAGAGCAAGAAGGGAGAAAGAAGTGGCTCAGAATCAGTGAGTGTAGTTGCTGGGTAGCAGGTGGAGGATGATCTACTTGTGGTATCAGATGGTCACAGGCATTACACAGAGGAGTGGACACTAGACTCTGCATGCTCACATCACTACACACCACACAAGTCTTGGTTTGCGACATACACCAAGACAGATGAGGGATCAGTGACTCTAGGCGACAATCATCCTTGCAAGGTGACTGGGATAGGGACAGTCAGGGTGAGGATGTTTGATGAGATTGTGAGGACATTGACAAATGTAAAGCACGTCCCGGATCTGGAAAAGAATCTGGTGTCACTAGGCTACTTGGAGCGCAGTGGATACAGCTTCAGCAGTAGGGCTAGAAGCGGAGTACTGAACATCTCCAATGGAGCTATGGTGGTGATGAGAGGCAAGAGGTTGGACAATAACCTCTATCGCATGGAGGGATCTGTGGTGACCGGAGAGTCTGATGCAGCAGCTGCAGCATAGGACCTACAGGGGGCTTACAGGATGTGGCACTACCGCCTAGGCCACATGGGTGACAAGGGGCTGAGGGAGTTGAGCAGGAGAGGACTCATCTCTGATCTGGAGGATGGTGCTACAAGGGAGATCTGTGAGCCTTGCCAGATGGGAAAGCAGAGGAGAGTTCCGTTCAACATCAGTACAGCCCGTAGTGCAGCCCCTCTGGAGTTAGTACACACGGATGTATGGGGACCAGCCCCAGTTTCAGCTAGGAATGGGGCCAGATACTTCATGACCCTGATTGATGATTTCTCAAGAAAATTTTGGATTTACTTCATGAGAGAGAAGTCAGAGGTTTTTACCAAGTTCAAGATCTGGAGAGCTGAGGTGGAGGAGCAGGGGAGGAGCGTGAAGTGTCTGAGGTCAGACAATGGCGGAGAGTACACCAGCAGAGAGTTCCAGGATTACTGTGAGGAGTGTGGGATCGGAGATACTTCTCTGTTAAGGAGACTCCACAGCAGAATGGGGTGGCCGAGAGGATGAACAGAATACTTCTGGAAAAGGCACGATGCATGAGGCTGCCGGCAGGGCTTCCAAAGGCATTCTGGGTTGACACAGTTGACGCAGCGGATTGCTTGGTCAATCGGTCACCTCACACCAGGTTGGATGGCAGGCTTCCAGAGGAGGTGTGGTCTGGGAGGACAGTTGGGCTGGGCCATCTACGGATATTTGGGTGCATGGCCTATGTGCACATTGGAGCTAGTGAGCGGAGCAAGCTAGACGCCAGATCACACAAGATGGTGTTTCTAGGCTATCCGCGAGGAGTTAAGGGATACAAGCTATGGAATACCTTGGAAAAGAAGGTCATCATTAGTCAGGATGTGACTTCTGATGAGGAGTCAGTCCTACAGAGGCGAGCAGGCATGGAGGAGCAGCAGGAGCAGGAGGAGGTCCAGTAGGGCGCTGCTGGACAGCTTACCTCTTTGATTTTGCCTCTTGCAGGTACTACTGGAGGATATGATATTCAGGTGGAGTACCTACCTAAGGTATCTCCATAGGTGGAGAGGACTCAGACAGATGATCGAGGCAGAGAGGTCCAGGAGGAGCGAGCTGGACCGAAGACTGATATCGATGTTGCCCTACACAAGCCCAAGAGGACCATCAGGCAATCGGACCGATATGACTTCAAGGAGATGCTGTCATATGCTCTGGTGACAGTGAATGGAGACCCATATATGTATTAAGAGGCTATTGAGAGCTAGGACAGAGAGCGGTGGGTCCAGACGATGTCCGAGGAGATGCTGTCTCTCCACCAGAACCAGACGTGGCGATTGGTGCAGTTGCCACAGGGGAAGAGGCCCATTGGCTGCAAATGGGTCTACAGTCGTAAGAAAGGGCCTTCAGAGCAGGGAGGTATCAGACTCAAGGTGAGGTTAGTGGCCAAGGGATACTCCCAGAAGGAAGGCATCGACATCAGTGAGGTCTTCTCTCCCGTCGTCAGACTTACTTCCATCAGAGTGTTGTTGAGCATTGTAGCAGCTTAGGATTTAGAGCTGGAGCAGATGGATGTCAAGACGGCATTCCTCTATGGGCATTTGGAGGAGAGGATTTACATGGAGCAGCCATCCGGTTTGAGGGATCCAGGATCAGAGGGAAAGGTGTGTTTGTTGCAGAAGTCACTGTACGGGCTGAAGCAGTCGCCAAGGCAATGGTACAAGCGGTTCGACTCCTATGTGCGCAGCATTGGACTTTTCAGGTGCGAGTTTGATCCCTGTGTTTATGTTCAGTCTCTTGAGGATGGTTCTAGGGTGTTCCTACTCTTATATGTGGATGACATGCTTATAGCATGCAAGAGTAGGAAGGTTGTGCAGGATCTGAAGGCATCCTTATCTCGAAAGTTTGAGATGAAGGATTTGGGCCCTGCAAGGAAGATCCTAGGCATGGAGATTTTCAGAGACCGAGCCTGGAGGGTGCTGCATCTATCTCAGGGGGGCTACATACAGAAGGTCTTAGAGAGGTTCGGGATGAAGGGAGAAAAGCCGGCGGAGCTGCCACTTGCCGGTCACTTCAGACTGTCGAAAACCATAGCGCCACAGACTGAGGTGGAGGCTCAGGAGATGGAGACGGTTCCTTATGCTTCAGGAGTTGGGAGCTTGATGTACGCGATGGTCTGTTGTAGGCCAGACATCACTCATGCAGTGAGTCAGGTTAGCAGGTTCATGACGCAGCTTGGCAGGGAGCACTGGAGGGCTCTGAAGTGGATATTCAGATACCTGACGGGATCAGTTGGAGTTGGCATCTGCTACGGACAGTGAGGAGGTGCAGTGGGACACTCTGACATGTCTAGGGAGGCTCAGGGGCTGATTGGCAGTTATGTAGATACAGACTTCGGTGGAGATGTGGATACCTGGAGGTCTACGACAGGCTTCATCTTTAGCCTGTATGGAGGTCCTATTTCTTGGAGATCGAGTCTGCAGCCTATCACAGCCCTATCCACTACAGAGGCAGAGTACATCAGGCTGACAGAAGTAGCTAAGGAGGCAATTTGACTGAAGGATTTGTTGACAGAGATGGGCCTTACTCAGGAGGCTATTAGAGTGCACTATGACAGCCAGAGTGCACTTCTATTAGCACAGAACTCAGTCTATCATGCAAGGACAAAGCACATCGACATTCGGTATCATCGGATCAGGGAGCTTGTGGAGGATGGTGAGGTGGAGCTGGTAAAGGTACACACCAAGGAGAATCCAGCTGATGCACTTACGAAGGTACTTCCATGGGACAACTTTCAGAGATGTGTTGAGCTGATTCGACTGATGGACAGAGTGGAGCTGGTTGAGACCTTGGGACACCAAGGTAGAGATTGTTGTGATCCAGGTGGTGTGCCCAAGGCCTAGGGGACCAAGGCTAAGGCCAAGGTCCATCATTCATGAGGGCTTCATGGAGGCTCTAGGGCTAGTTGGACCCTAGGTTGAAAGGCTGTGGGCCTTTCGGATTCTTGAGGTCTAGGTTATGTGGGCCTCAAGGGACCAACTCTTTATGAGCCAGGTCTGGGCCCAGGATAGGTGAGATTAGGTCGAGTCATGGGTGTACATGGGCTTGGGTTAACCTAATCTCCCATAGAGTTGGTCAAGGGAGTTTTGGGTTTGGGTCACTTGACCCTGTGTTTATATATATATGTACTGTATAGGTTTGATTAAGCCAAGAAAATACACAACTCTTTCTCCCAAATCTCTCTCTCTCTTCTCCCTCTCTCTCCAGCTACTCTCCACACCCCAAGAGCAAGAAACCCTAGGGTTTCTTACCGTCGGGTCCCAAAAAGGCTGGAAGAGAAGGTGAGGTGCTAGCCCCTCCCCTTTGTGCCGCCATCCCTTTTCCTCTCTCCCTCTCTTGCAGCTGCCCAAGCATCAGGTCCAAGACCAGAAATCTCTTGCAAAGAGGTTGGTACAAGTTTTTCTCAGATCTGGAGTTGATCTGAGGTCGTTTGAGGCATGGGTGAGATCTCCATCAACAGATCTACAGGAAAAACTGCAGCAGGACAGATCTGCAAGATCTATCTCCATCTATCTTCTTCCCTATCTAGAATATCCCGATTTGAGATCTATAAATTGGAAGACCTCGGGCCAGGCCTGATCTAGTTGGGTACCATATCTTAAATTTTTTAGAGGTGATTTAAAAGGCGTTCTTCATCTGGAACGAAAGGCTGACGAAGAAGACAGCAACCAGGTTGTTTTCGTCAAGGGCCTTAGATCAAGTCCAGAAGTCTCCAGATTTATTCGTTGCTAGTTCTGCTGCACCCAAGATCCATGGGAGGAGCCAGGATCATGCTCCAACATCAGGGTAGCCAACTTGGAGAGAAGGTCGGCCCTGATATTTTTTGCTCTTGGGATCTGCCTGATGTCAAAGCTGTCGAAGGTAGGGATGATCTCCTTTACCTTTTCTAGATACTTGGCCATACTGTCCTCCTGAGCTTCATAATTTTTGCTGATCTATCCCACTACTAATTGAGAGTCACTGTAGGCTTGAAGCCGATCTACTTCTAACTCTTTGGTGATCCTTAGTCCTGCAATCAGAGCTTCATATTTTGCTCCGTTATTTGTCGCAGAGAATTCGAAGCACAGCGCATACTCCACGATAATTCCATCTGGATTGACCAAGATTAGGCCCACGCCTGTGCCTGACATGTTGGAGGAACCATCCACGTAGAGGGCCCAAAAACCATCAGGGAGATCTGTTCTTTCTTCAGGGGAGTTCGGCTGGAGCTCTGGGTTGTTGGCTTCATCTCATCCTAGTTCGACCTCTTTCGGGATAGTGCATTCCACCATGAAGTCTACTAGTATCTGGACTTTTATTGTCGATCGAGGTCGATAGTCGATGTCGAACTCTGTGAGCTCGACTGTCCATTTCGCTATCCTCCCAGAGGCATCCGCTCGATGCAGAGCCACCTTGATCGGCTGGTCGGTGAGCAGTGTTATGGTGTATCCTTGAAAGTAAGGTCGGAGCCTTCGAACTGCAATCAACAAGGCGTAAGTTAGTTTCTCTAACTTAGTATACCTGATTTCGATGTCTTTCAATACTTAGCTTATGTAGTAGATCGGCTGTTAAATTTTTGCTTCTTCCTTAATCAGAACTGTTGCGAGAGCCACAGGGGAGACCGTCAGGTACAGGAACAACTCCTCTCCAAATTTGGGCTTTGCTAATAGTGGAGATGAGCTGAGGTAGTCCTTCAGTTCTTCGAACACTTGCTGACATCCAGTGGTCCAATAGAAGTTCTTCGACTTCTTGAGAGTCTGAAAGAAAGGTGGCACCGCTTGGTCGATCTTGAGACGAAGTGATTTAGAGCCGCTACTCTCCCAGTAAGGCGCTAAACTTTCTTTATTGACTTTGGAGCGGTCATTTCCTGGATGGCATGAATCTTTTTCGAATTTACTTTGATTTCGTGCCCCGATACCATAAAGCTCAGAAATTTTTCTGAGGTTACTCCAAAAGTGCACTTGGCTGGGTTCAGCTTCATCTTGTATTTTTGGAGGGTGCTGAAGGTCTCCTCAAGATTGACGACGTGGTTCATCGAGGATTTGCTTTTTATGAGTATATCATCCATGTAGACCTCCATGTTGCGGTCGATCTGCTCTTTGAAGATCTTGTTTACCAGCCGTTGATAGGTCGTCCCTGCATTTTTGAGGTCAAAAGGCATGACCCTGTAACAATAAAAGCCACGGTTAGTACTAAAAGCAATTTTTTCTTTGTCCTCTGGCGCCTTCCTGATTTGATTGTAGCCGAAGAACGCATCCATGAAAGTGAGAAGCTCGTGGCCCGAGGTTGCATCCACTAATTGGTCGATTCTGGGTAGAGGGTAACTGTCCTTCGGACAGGCTTTATTCAGCTTTTTGAAGTCTATACACATCCTCCATTTATCATTCGCCTTCTTAACCAGGACCACATTGGAAACTCAGCTCGGATAGTTGATCTCTCTGATAAACCCGACTTTCAGGAATTTATCAACTTCCTCAGCTATTGCCATTTGTCTTTTCGGTGCATGACTTCGAACTTTTTTCTTCGTCGGTCGGTGTTTGGGATCAACAGCCAAACGGTGTTCTATAACCTCAGCATCGATCCCTGGCATATCCGTCGGAGCCCAAGCAAAAACATCCGCATTCTTTTGTAAAAAATTGATAAGCTGTGCCCGCACCTCTTTCCCCAAGTTGGAGCCGATCTTCACCACGTGCTCTTCATTCCCATCATTCAAAGGAATTGAGACAAGATCTTCTATTGGCCCACCCCGCTCTTCAGTCAGGTCGTCGCAGGTGTCCAATCCATCAACCGAACAAGGGTCAGGCTGACCACTTCTTTGTAGAGCTATATTATAGCAATGTCTTGCCAGGGCTTGATCTCCTCTGACTTCTCTGACCCCCTGGCTAGTAGAAAATTTTAATTTAAAATGGTAAGTCGATACTACAGCTCGGAGGGCGTTGAGGCCAAATCGGTCGAGTATTGCGTTGTAAGCAGACGGCGCCTTCACTACCAGAAAATCCACTAGCGCTCTAGATTATTTTGAATATCGACCGCAACTACAGTCAAAGTTATTACTCCCTCCACTGGCACAGCATCGTCAGTAAACCCTACCAACAGGGAGCTAATCGGCCCTAACCGACCATCAAGGATGGATATTTTTGAGAATGCATCGTAAAATAAAATATCGGTCGAGCTTCCACTATCAACAAGAATGCGGCGTACATCATAATCAGCAATATTTAAAGAAACTATAACTGCATCATTATGAGAAAATTGAATCTCCCGGGCATCTTCTTCAATAAAGGTTATAGATCCTTCAGTTCTTTGCCGCTTGAGCGGTCCGGCCGATTCACTGGCCGCTCCCCTCCGAGGCCCTTCAGAGATGGTGTTGATGATTTCGATTGAAGGCCGATCTCTAGGCTGTTCTTCCCTCCTTGGTGGCTTCGGTTGTGGCAGGGCCCTCGACCGATCCTCCCTACCTTCAGGCCGGTGTCGGATGAATCTGTCGAACCGACCCCGTCTGATGAGCTCCTCGATTTCATCTCGGAGCTGAATACACTCCTCCATGTCGTGGCCGTGGTCACGATGATAGAGGTAGAATTTGTTTGGGTTGCGCCTCCTTTCCGACCTCGACAGCTGCTCCCTAACCTCCATCAGCACCTGGGCTTTTGGAGCATTGAGAGGGGCGTAGCTGTGGAATCTTCCTAAGGGAGAGCCCCATCGAACTCTACGGTCTGGGATCCTTTGCTTACGAGCTCGGGGAGGAGTCCGGACACGCCTGTGTCCGGGAGGAGTTCAAGAACGTGGCCGAGCTTCACCTGGCCCTTTTTCAGCTGCGGGCTTGCTGGAGCCACCCGCCTGCCACTCCTTTGCGGCCTCCTCGTCCTTCAACTTGAAGGCTTCCTCTGCTCGAGCATATCCTTCGGCCCGAGCCAGCAAATCAGTGAAGTCCCTGGGATACTTCTTTTTCAGGGAGAACAGAAGATCATTCTTTTGAAGACCGCTCTTTAGGGTGGCCATTGCAACCGATTGATCCAAGTTTCAGACCTCCAATGCGGTGGCGTTAAATCGGTTGACATAGATTCGGATGGATTCTCTCTCCTTCTATTTGATATTAATAAGGGACTCCAAACCTCTCCAGAGATGCCGGCTGCTAACAAAATGAGCCACAAACTGGTGGCTCATCTGATCAAAGGAGAAGATAGTACCTAGCTTTAGCGTCGAGTACCAGTTCCTTACTGCTCCCTTCAAGATAGATGAAAAAGTTTGGCACAGGATAGCGTCTGGCGCACCATGGAGCAGCATCATTGTCCAGAAGGCCTCCAGGTGGTCAACCAGATTCGAGGTCCCGTCGTACCTTTCGAATTGGGAGAGCTTGAAGTTTGGCGGGATCGGTTCCTGCATGATCATTTGAGAGAAAGGAGGATCAGTACAGATGTCCTCACCATAAGCAGGGGGAGCGTGGCGGAGCTCTTCGATCCACCGGTTCATCTCTTGGAGCTTTTGATCCAGGAGGTCCTCTCGACTGCGAGTCTCAAGGATCTTCTGACAGAATGGAGGTAGGAATCCTCTGGGGGTGGAATCGTGATCAGACTGAGGGCTCTCCACCCTCGACTTCCCCTTTTCGAGGAAGATAGGGCAACTGGCCCAAGTGGCCCACCCTATTGCCAGATTTTAGAACTCTGACGATGCTCTTTCCAGCCGCACTAACGCCTGCGGTTGTTGCTGCTGCTGCTGCATGGCCTGCATTGCTTCGATGAGGCCTCTGACCTGCTGAACCAGTAGGTCGAACTGTTCCATGCCGACTGTCATTATCGGAGGAGGAGGAGGAGCCTGAAAAACTGAAGATAAGGCTAGAGCTTGCGGAGCTCGCTGAGATCTGGTCGTGGAGGCTGTGGATCGCCTGGTGGATGCCTTTCGGGGAGGCATCAGGTGGAGATCTAGTAAGAGAAGGAGAAGAGGATGTCGGAGAAGATGATCGAAGACAGTCCCGTTGAGCACTCCTTTAAGAACAAGGGTACTGCGAAGACACAGTGCCCTTCCTTTAGTGTCAATTCTGTTAGTGCAGAATTCTGTCGAAGCCAGAGAAGCTGGAGTTGAGATGACCGCGGCCACCGCTGGGACCTACAAGGAAAGTCTAAATCGGAGTTGGGGGTGCTCTGGCAAGACCCTCCGATGCTCAAGTCAGTACTCTGCTTCAACAGAAATGGAGTGCTCGAGTAAAAATTTTTGCAGAGTTTTGAGATAGAGTTTAGAGCTTAGAGAAGAACGTATTTGGGGGGTCTCTTTTTATAGACGGAGAGCATAACTGATTGACAGCGACGTCTGTAACTGTCTGGTAGTGGGCCGTTCAGAGCCACACGGAGTTTGTTACGGAGAGTAGTGGCGCCAGGGGCCGTTCAGGGCCACGTGGAGTTTGTTACGGAGAGTGGAGTGGTATCCGTTGTCGCGACTTACCAGAGAGTGGTGGAGTCACATGAAATCTGTTGCAGAGAGTAGAGTAGGGTAGTGGCCATTGTCGTGACTTGCCAGAGAGTGGTGGAGCCATGCGGAATTCATTATAGAGAGTGGGGTAGGGTAGCAGCCATTGTCGCGACTTGCCAAAGAGTTTGGATCTGTCGGCTGAAGCTCGGCTGGGATGTCTGATGGAGCAGAATGGCTCTCTATCTCATCGATCTAGGAGAAGCTCGGATATTTTTGAGGTTGTGATGGGTCTACTGTTGTTGGGTACCTAGAGCACTGATGCTGCAGGCGAAAACCATCTGCTGTAGAAGCTCGGATAGAGACTTTCTGTTGGAGAAGTCCGATTTCATGAAGAATTTGACGGAGGGTCGGCTGGCGATGGACTTCGGATGGTGTTGGGGAGGTTCGACAGACACCGGAGGCGATCAGCCATTGTAGAAATCCAGCTGCTAGAGCCCGTCTATTGTAGAAGCTCGTCCGGAATCCATCCGCTATGAAAGTTCGGATGGAGTCCGATTCTTGCAGAAGGCTGAAAGGAGGCTGCTTATTGTAGAAGCTCGATCGAAGATCGGTTGATAGTGAAGCCCAGAGAGTCTTTGGAGCGGCCCGATAGACGAATGGAGAAGCTCATTATCGGAGAAGTCCGGATGGTATTTGGAAGCTCGGACGGTCGAGGGGGTTCAGAAAGACGCCACACAAAGTCGGAAGCCAGAAAAGTCCTGGAAGGGTCGGTCTTTTACAAACTTCGGTTGGGGGTATTTTATACCCAACAGGTATCATGCTAGTGGATGGACTTTATCTTTTAATATGTATGTAGATGGATAGATGATAAAGGATGGAGTACTTTAAGATCAATACAAATAGATAAATAATAAAAAATAAAGTACTTTGAGATCTATGCAGATAGATGAACAAAAAAATTTAGAACACTTTAAGATCTATGCAGGTATATGAATAATAGTAGATGGAGTGCTTTGAGATATACACAGATGAAGAATGATAGGCTGGAGTGATTTAAAATCTATGTACATGGATGGATGATAGAGGATGAAGTACTTTGAGATCTATATAAACAGATGGATAATGAAGGATGAATTATTTTAAAATTTGTGCAAACAATGAATGACAAAAGATGGAGTACTTCAAAACTCATGTAAATTGACGAATGATAGATATCGGAGTGCTTCAAGATTTATGCAAGTAGACATATTAAAGAATGAAGTGCTTTGAGATCTATACAAGAGGATGGATGATAGAGGATAGAGCGTTTAAAGATTTATGCAAATGGATAGATGATAGAGAATGAGATGCTTTAAGATTTGTATAGGTAGATAAATGACCAAGTACAGCATGCTTTAAGGTTTATGCAAGTAGATGGATAATGGATGATAGGTGTTTTGAGATTTGTGGATGAGTGGATGATAGAGGATCGAGCACTTTGAGATTTATGCAAACAATGGATTGCAGATAAAGTTTTTTGAGATCTGTATAGGCAAATAGATCATAGATAAAGGTTTTGCAATCTGTACAGATGAATGGATGACAAAGAATGAAGCTCTTTAAGATCAATTCATACAGATGGATGATCAAGGCAGGAGAATTTTAAGATCCATGTTGGCAAATGAATGACAAAGGATGGGCACTTTGAGATCTATACTGATGGATGAATGATAAAAAATGAAGTACTTTGAGATTTATGTAAGTAGATGAATGACAAAGAACAACCTCTCTAAAGCAAAGGTATTTTTATCTTTTTTGATTCTATGAATGATGTTAGGATCCTTATACATAGTTGGCCTATATTGCAATAAATTTAAAATTTTGATAGTCAATTGATATTTTTTTAAATTTTTAGAGTCTAGATATAGATGGTTGAAACTTAAAGGGGTGACTTTATTATTTTTTTTTAAAAAAATTTAATATCTACCACTCAACACTTATTAGGATGGAATCATTTTTCACCTGTTTAGAAGGTGGGTATTAGATTCTGGTTGGTGTCAGCCCTCTAAAGATGTGGATATAGAGTGGAAAGTGGGGATTAAATTCTCATCTAATCTCAAAAAATCTAATTTTTTACAATATTCTCAAGTATTTCTACTCTTGTACTGCACACGATGTACAATCTAAAATTTTTCGAACAACCATCATGATAGAAGAACATTCATCATAGTATGGAGAGGATCACTTAAGGAGAGATTTTGATTACTAAATATCATTTCTTATATTTTCTAAGACTTTGATTGTTGAATGTTGATTGTATATTTAGTTATAGACTAGATATTATATTTGTAAACCATTAAGATTTTATTGTGATGAAAGGCTTTTAAATATAATCAATCATTATGTGCTATTATGATCTAATGATATTTAGGAAATATAGGCTATTGAGCAAATAATGTGCAACAGCATATTGCCATTACTACAACTATTTTAAAATGTTTAATAAGCATAAAAATGAAATATGTAATGGTCATGAATTATTGCTTAAAATAGGATATGTACTAGTGGGAATCTATTGTCTAAAGACAAAAAATGCTGCCGAAACTCCTAATCATTACTTATAATCAAAACATTGTCATCATTGGTTAAGCGATATGAAATCATTATCTAAATATAGAAAAAACCTACTGCCTAAGCATAAAAGATTACTACCTAAGCTTATTAATATCATTACCTAAATGTGAAAACTAACTATCTAAAATAGAAAGAAATGTTGCAATATCTTCATAAAACTATTACTTGGATATGAATCAATGTTATCTAAATTGGAAAAACTGCTACCAAATACTCTAAAAAATTGTCACCTATGTAAAAATAATTATTGTCAAAAATGATGATAAATTATTGTGCATAATTAATAACAATTGCCAATGTATCAAAAAATTCTATTGCCTAAATGAGGAAAATGGTATCCAAAATATCCAAAAAATTGCTGCCTTTTCTTTGTCACATTCATTTCTCCTAATTAGTAGATAATTGCTGTCTAACATTTTGTTAGGCAATGGTTATTTAGAGGATTTTTTTACCCAAATAATGCCCATTTTAAAAAAAATTATCGAAATAATGCCCTTTCAAAATTATTTATGAAAATACTGTCCAAAATAAAGTCGCTCTATCATAAGATGACTTTATATACTGACTCATCACTATTCACTCCAGCTTGGGGTACAGGTGGGCGAAACAATATCGCCCTATCATAGGGCGAGACTATAAGTCACCCTATCATAGGGCATCTCTATAAGTTGCTCTACTGTAAAGCGACTCTATAAGTCGTCCCATCATAGGACGACTGTGAAATGCCCTCAATTCCTATTCCAACTTGTGGCACAATGGTGACTTGGCACAGGAGTCGACCCCTATGGTGCCACAAGCCAACACAAAAAGCCTTTTCTTTTTTGCTGCCTAACTGTCATATCTTCTATTTCTTAATAAGACACAATCATGAAAAGCATCCAAATTATACTTTATGGTTATCATTTTTGGCTTTTTATTTTTGGCAACTTATACATATTGTTGATATGCCACTTATGTTTCGAATAATATTTTTGAGCCAGTGTGGTTATTTCGTGGATGCCTATCTTTGCTATTTAAATTTTCTTTATTGCTTAAATACAAGACTAGCTCTAAAAATAGTTTTCTAATGTAGCGAGGGTGCATCAATAATTGTAGCTGTTGTATATGATAGATTATGTTCTTCAAAAGGTATTCCACTGCTGCCTGTGACAAAGTAGCTCAAAATACTTGTCATGATGTGTGCAACTCAAACACGTCTCAGCCATCTCCACAAGCTTAATAGCTAACAACTCAGCATGATTCTAAATAAAGCATTTCTAATATTAATACAAGACTATATTGCTACAAGGATGCAAATGCTTAATAGGGTGTTCTTTACTTTGTTCCATTTGATGAAGTTATATAGTTAATGGGGTTCCATGCACTATGTCATGGATTATCATTCACATGTATGTATGTGGATTTACATTTGCATAAGGTGTATATATATCATCAAAAGATTAAATTAGTTGTTGAATAATAACATAATGATAGTAAAATTCTAACATGTGCATTCAGATTTATAAAAATTTGTAACATGTGCATTCAAAATAGTTGATCATTACAAAATTTGTCAGCAAAAAAAAAAATATAAGTATACAACTATAGAGAGGTATATATATCAAGATACTGAGGCCTCCTTCGCATTCGCCTCTCGTAAACACATGTCACCTTTAGCCATGATTATGATGGCTCAGACATGGTATCAATCAGTAGGGAGGGAGATGCTCGCATGCTTGGCCTATCAATATGTGCCTAACATCTACATTGGGAAACCCTCATCTAGCCCTGCTTTTGATCCTCCCATGCATAGGTCGATGTATTGCTCATCGGATCGGTACGATGTGTCTCACAGCTCATTCATCCTATGTGATATAGATGTATCATCTATGGGGCAGTCGAAGTTCGAGAAGCCAGGTATAAGGTGTGCTAGGCATATGATAAGGTACTTGGATCATCCATCAATAGGATAGTATGAAGTCGTCTATCCTTAGAGACGACTCATATAGTATGGATAAGACTATCCATAACATCGACAAGTGCTCGATCTTTGCACCCAACAATGACCGAATGAGAGTCGCTCCTTGCCTGATGGTATAGTGACGTGATCCTCTGAAACTATTACTATGAAAAAAAAAATAAATATTATTCATAACAACATAAAAAAGTAGGACAAAAGTAATATGTACTTATCACAATGTCCATCACTCTGTTCGAAGGATGGAACTTCATCTTGAGCTGCTCACTCATCAATGGTAAGATAAATCGCCTAGTGATGCTCCTATACCATATCAGATATGGATCATAATAATCCATCATGGGGAGCATGGGTGAGCCATCCACAATCAAATCCTTCCACTATTCTCATGCGTTAATATGATCCCAATGCTCACCACCCCAATCGTGGTGATGCCGCTCTCATTGATCAAAATTATGGAGATCATCATCAGTGTCGCATGGTGGGGAGATATCTTGATACATGCCAAACTGTCGCATCACGTTCTTCGAACAATAAATCTCCATGATGTTGGAGTAAATGAGAGGTGCGTATGTATAATTAGGTTCATCAAGGCTATAATACCTTCATCTCAACTGAATCTTATACAAATTCAGTTGGTTATTGTACTTAACTACACCATGCTCCTTAGACTTCAGTTGGCATCTATTTGATTTTCATCTAATCTTATCTGTGAATATCCTTCCTACCTCTCTTCTTCATGCTGCTATTGTACATCTGATGCTAAACCACTTCAATAAGCATTCGAAAGAAAGATGAATAAGAGCGGTAATAGGCAACGAGCCCCCTTCAACATCTTATTGAAGCTTTCAAATAGATTAGTATTCATTATTTCATACCTATATCCAGTCCTGTCATGTACCAGCAACCATTTATTCAGATCGTCAAGTGGACATGATTTCAGATATTGGAAGCAATTGGGCCATATTGTCTCAATGTGTTACATGCTTCGATCAAACTTTCAGGATTGATTTTGCTTTGTAATTTGATGAAAATAGGCTAAAAACATTACATTATGGAATCGACCATTTAGGTTAGCCTCAATATATCTAAAACATAATTTCTGATACCCATATGGTGCTGTCCATCCAACAGATTTATCTAAAACAGTAGCTAATATTCTTTTATGTCAGTTTAAAATTATGCCAATCTCCATACAGTCACATACCATATAATGGTGCAAATACCATAAAAATCATGATCAACTACTATGACCTCATCTTCACAAATGACAAATGCTAGAGGATAGAAACTTCTAATTCCATCCCTTCCTACAGCTATCAGGAGAGTACCTTTATATTGGACGTATAGATGTATTGCATCGATACTAATCAATGGGATGCAGAATTGGAAGCCCTGAATGCATAGATCAAATACCTAAAAAACTCAAAGAATACCTCTATGTTTGCCTCTATTGTAGAAATTTTTGTAAAATCTACCACGATCTCCTCATTGGCATGACAAACTGCAACTAGTCAAGGATCCAATGTGTTATAAGACTTTGTTCAATCTTCAAATAGCTCATCTATAATAAGTTATTTAGCTATCCATGTCTTTTTGTAAGATGCCTCGCACTACTATGTATCATATACATAAGCCTGACAGGCTAATATGGATATAGATTCTCTGCTCTAATCAATTCTCTAATGATATCGATAATCATGCATACATCAAGCTGTTGATGATCTCGCATCACATCTATATTTAAGCATGTGAGTGACCCTTTATATACTATAATCTTTCATCACTGCATCTTGATCCGAATGAATGCATGGAGATGCCAACTATAAATATTAGACTGTTTACACACAATGCTCCATTTAAATCTATTTGACTCGATGACTTTGAAAGGATGGTTACTGCGAATGGAATACTGTTTCACTGTGCATTGGACCTGTTCTTTCAACCTGAATATCATTCTCTTTCTTAACTTTTTATTTTCATCAAAAAATAGATATTCTGGCAATGCTCTATGGGATGCAGCCTTATTATCATCGGATGCATCAACTTGTCCAAATTTAAGAACAAGAGGCATCTCGTGTGGTGGGACATCTTCTTCTGTACTGGACTCCCTACTATCACTACCATCCAATTCTACACCATCATCCTCATCTTCATTATCAGTAGGATTAGAATCATAATTAATAGTGGTTTCATTTTTGAACAAAGTTGTATCGACCGTTGTGGTTCCCAATCTTCCAATTTAGGCATGGCATGCATGTGGCTGATTAAGTGATACAAGATCATTAGCTTCATGCTCCACATGCTCCATGGTAGCTGCCACATAACTAGGACCAGCCCCTGCATCATCAAATGCAGCGTTACTCCATTGTTGATATACACTCTTCCCCTACCACGTACTAATGACTATCAGTTATGGATATAGCTGGTCTATCAACCATACATAAAAGGGTGCCTCCATACTCATACCCAATTTTATCGATCATTGGAGATGCATTAAGTAGAGATCTCCCCATGCCTGATTGTGCAAATGGAGCAGATACAAACTGAGACACACTTATATGTCGTTCACCACCATTCGAAATTCTTATTGCTGCCAGCTCGATAAAAATTTCAACTACCATAAACATCCCTTGTGATGAGATGCCCAAGATGGTATACATTGTCTGATTGTCTTCAATAGGTACAGCCAAATATTATCCAACCATATAAATTAAAAATCTATATATTAGAAAAACTACATATTGATTGGGATCCCATCTAGTGACAGCACAGTAGACCCGCACAAGTTTTTGATATATTGCGTTACGGTTTATCATGGCCATTCAGGTCCTTCTACCATCATAATATATAATGTTAGCATCACAATTGATCTTTCTATCCAAATAAAAGATAATAGTGATAAGTCTTGGATCTATTTTTTAAAAATTATTGTGAGAACTAATTGTATAAATATACAAATTGTAAGGCACATTTTTTAAAATGAATCCCTAAGTTTGAAATGCATGGCCGATACATTTCAAACTTGAGTCCCTAAGTTTGATAGATAGATCTTCGGTAATGAAGGGATCCAACCCATTTTACTATAGGGAAAGTCTTAATATTGAAATGCTGACCATGGATCCAACCCAAAAACTATAGAACAAGTCCTAAGATTAAGCTCTTAAAATCTCAAGGAACCACACCAAATGGAACCTAATAAGCCCTTCCAATCTCTTTCAGGTGCTCTCTTTCCCCATATATCTACCACAAAAAGAATAAATACAAGAATAACAAGCAAAAAAAAATAAAATAAATGCCTTACCTCCTAATACTCCACTGTAGATGATCGAAGATGGAGAGCCGATTGTCCGCACGCATGAGAGGGAGAGGGAGAGAGAGAGAGGGAGAGGCTATCCACACACACAAGAGGGAGAGGGGGAGAGAGAGATAGAGAGGAAAAGTTGTTGCTCATTTGCACGCACTAGAGGGAGAGGGAAAGCCGACCTGCTCAGCTTCATGCACGAGAGGGAGAGGGACAGGGAGAGAGGGAGAGAAAGAGGGAAAGCCGGTCGCTCACAAGGGATGCACGAGAGAAAGAGGGAGAGGGAGAGGGAGAGAGAGATGGGCACATGAGAGGGAGAGGGAGAGAGAGAGGTCTCGGGTTTTAAGGTGGGTTTAGGCTCTGAGAAAATCACCTTATGGTAGGGCGACTGTGCATGAGAGGAAGAGGGAGACGGAGCGAGGTCTCGAGTGGAAGAGGGGTCTCGGGTTTTGAAGTATTTTTGACTTTGATGAAATTACCTTATGGTAGGATGACTCATATAGTTATCCTACAATAAAATAACTTACAGAGTCACTTTATAATAGGACGATCCATACATTCGTCCTAATATAAGGCAATTTTTTTGTCCATACATCTACTCAATCTGGCGTTGGATGTACTGAGTCAGTACAGAAAATCGCCCTATGATGGAACGATTTTATCTGGGACAGTACTCTCATAAATAGTTTGAAAACATCATTATTTTAGTAAAGTATTTTAAAATTAACATTATTTTGTTAAAAAATCTTTATTTAGACTACATCTTAAATTTGAGAAATCATTGCTTTTGAGTTTGGGCAATGATCTCATGAAAACTGCTGCCAAAGTCCTTTGAACAATGCTTTTGGGCCTTCAAGTAGTGCCTTTTAGCCATTGCCTAAGTCTATTTTTATTGTAGTACTTCTAATAGTAAATAAGCATTAATCCCACATAATCTCAAAAATTCTAATTTTTCATAATTTCGCAAGTATTTTTCTCTCATACTACATATTATGTGCCATCTAAAAGTTTTCATAACAAGTATCTGTAAAGCTTACGGATCCAAATTTTATGCATAATCGTAGCTAGTGCCTTGTGGCCCTTCTTTTAGTACTTCTTGACATCAAAATATTTTATACATAGCCCACCAACGCAAACGTCCAACCCTCAACATGAAATAGAAGTGACACCAAGCATGCCTTGCAATTGAGTTTGAACAAGACAACCATAAATTTTATTATTATTATTATTTATGTCACCACTCATCAACTTATATTACAGACTTCAAAACCCATCAACTATGTCCCTTTTGAAAAATAAACGAATCAAACAGGAAGATTCACCAGCTATGACACCAATAACACAACCAAGAAGAGCTTTCTACCCGTATTCTTTCATTTTCACAACCACACGATTCATACAACCAAACCATCCATGCCTCTGAAGTAAAGGCAAATGAAGCAAGGGGAATTCATAGATAGCTCTATTAAAGAGGACAAAAGGTGTAACCAAAGCAATATTAAGGAACAATCTTGCAAACCTGAGTCTCATTTAATCCAAGAATAGAAAGAAGATACGGTGTTTCAGAGTCCTAAAAACCCATGCTCTTTTTTCTTGTTCATGCTATCTAGGTGGTCCTCCTCTACATTGAACACAACATTGACAAGCCACCAGCTCCCAACGTCCTCCAACTTCATTAGCACGAGCATGTCCTCTGCCATCATGTCTTCCTCCAGTGCTTCTTTCCCCTTCATCGCATCCGCCAACTTGAATTGAGCCTCCTTCCCCCAGTATCCGACTCACTCCACTCCAAACACCTTCGCCAACGATGGCAACAAATTCTTCCAATTCAACACATCTCTGTTGCTATAATTGAAGTCCTCCATTTTGGCATGCGGATCAACCTTCGCCCAAATCTGGTGCTTGGCAATGAAGTTGGGACCGAGGCATCGCTGAACCCCTCGTAAGCCACTGCGTTCCCCAGACACCTCTCGCCAGCAAATGGCAACATAGATACACAGCGTCCCCACCAAATTCATGAGACTGGATGGGGAGAAGCCAAAGATGTTCATCGGGCAGTGGATCAACCACATCACATTCCCCTTCCTCTTCCCCACCTCTTTGAAGAGAATGTCCTCGAGGTCGTGGTAGAAGTTGGGGCAATCCAACCACGAGGGATCCTCACGGAAAGGGGGCTCGAGGGCTTTCACCTTCAAAAGAACTCAAACAGGCCCAGGTGGTGTTTGCGGCCAGTCGGGAGGCAAAGGTGCCAGGGATTGGGGGGGCATTCAGGAGGATGCGGTATGGGGTCAAAAAAAAAAAAATCCAATGAATACAGGCGCTAATCCACGGAGAGAGCGTCCCGGAGAAAAAAAAAATGGTCAACTTTTTCAATAACTTCTTACCAAAAAAACCAAAAAAAAAATCAACAATTTTTCATCTTCTCATACTTCTCCAAATAGGTGAATGATTTTTTCATAAATAATATTTATTTATGAAATAGAAAAAACATTTTATCTATTTAAGAGATAGATAAGTCATTTTTCCATCAGCCGAAAGAATAATCTTTATATTCCATTCCTAGCATACTCCTAATCCTATAATAATAATATAATGATATATTATAATAATAATAATCTATAATATTATCTTATACATAATATAATACATTGCTATTATCGGACAATAATAACTTGATATTTTAGTATAATATATTATTATAAAATATAATATTAAAAAGTAATATTAAAAAAATTGACGGATATCTAAGCCAATGCACCAAAGGCAAATAGTATATGAATCAGAATATAAAATATGCTCGCATTACCCTCATGGCCGATATCTTTTATATAATGAAAGAGAAATTCTTTGACACAGCACCTATGTAAAAAAAATATACTGCTCCATCTGATTGGACCACATAGCCACTGCTTTCAATGTGCATTTAATATTTGTAATTTTTTTTTTCATTTAAAATTTTGTATGATGAAAATGTCTCTCTTTTTTTGAAAAAATTAAACATTCTGTGGCCACATTATGACATCCTACATAGAAAGTTATGATATCATAAGAAAGGAAGGGATATTTTCATTATTTAAAAATTTACATATTTTATAAATTTTAAAATGATAAAAATATCCTACTCTTTTTATGATTTTTGAAAGAAAAAATATGACATCCTATGCAGGAAGTTATAATTTGATTGCAGAATGTCATAATATGGTTATAGGAAGCCATAATTTTTTTAGAAGAGAAGAGGCATCTTTATTATTCAAAATTTCAAACAAAAAAAAGTAAAACTACAAGCATCAAATGCGCATTAAAAAACGGTAGCTACATGGCCTAATGAAACAGGATGGTATATTTTTTCTACATCAAATATGATATACAAAAAATTTCTCTGTAATGAAAATGCGCGTATGACAGTCTCCCTGATGTCCAATACATGCATTCCGTGGTCAGATCGCAAAACATTTTACATGGTGGCTAGGATGTCTGCCACCAGCAAAGATGGAAATAATAGGCCAATTATGTTAAACTCTTCTAGTATCCTGTGAGTAAGACTGAAAATGGGCTCGGGCTAGCCCGATGGGTTTTGAGCTGACCCGCTTGCAGGTCGGGCTTCAAGTTAGGCCTAAACAAAATCAGACCAAGTTTGGGCTCAGAAATATAACCCATTTCATTTTCAAGCAAGACTCAAGCTTATTATTGGCCCAACCCGAGCCCGAACCCAACTGCAGCCCGATTGTATTCTTTTACTCCGTCGTTCTTCATTTCCTTTGGATGAGGCACATTGTTGGGCTTGCTTCGTCGGATAGTGAAGCTTTGGAGGGGGGTCGAAAAAGGCACAACAGATCAGAGAAGAGCACCCAAGGCAGTAGTTTTTCTCCGAGAGGCTTCGTTAGAAGAGGAATGACCTCCAGAGCCTCCTTGAGATACCTAATTCTTCTTCTTCATGAGTGGCCGGAGAAAAGCAAGGCATCGAGCAAGCTCGAGAGTACCCGCCGCTCGATCGGCCCAGAGAGGATAAAACCCACATCGAGTGCACCGCCATCGAGAGTTGGAGAGGGATGACGGAGAAAGATCCAGAGCTTCGAAAGATGGCAGCCTATGATCGAGCGTCGACAGGAGCCTGTGATCGGGCAGCAATGGTGGCGGGGCCATTATAGATTGGGAGGGGACGGAGGAGTTGACAGAGAAGAAGGTACTGGAGAGGATTTTGAAGGCGGTCTCGGCTGTGGCAGCGGAGAACGAAGTGGAGGGAAAGGAATGGGCACGCGTGGACTTGGGCTGAACAATGCTTGGGCTGGCCCAAAGATCTTCTGGTCGGGCTTAGGTCAAGTGAAGGATCCAACTACGCTATCTTGCACTCAAATGAAGGAGGTGCAAAACAGTGGTGACACAACAAGTTAATTAAATCAGAAATTACGTGTGTAATATGGATATACATTATATATTTATGAAGGTGAATAAGGAGCCTTTTTGCAGTGAGATTTTTTTATATTACTCCTGTAGTCCTAGAAAATAATGAGTTCTTAATTAATATCAAAGGAGTTCAAGGTCCTAGTTTCTTTTTTTTTTTTTAATCTTTTTAAGCTGACGCCCATGAGATGACATTTGGTTGTTCCCATCCTTTAACATAATTATTAAATATGGGAGTGGTATGTTTACTTTTTTAACTGTCATTCTCATTAGGCAAAAAATAACATGTGTTTATTTAGTTTTTATTTCTAAATTAATAAAAAAGTCTTGGAGCTTAACATACACTCCTAAACTTTGAGGCTTTTACATGTACACCTATTCAGTCAGTCTTCTCTCATAAGGACTATGAAATAGGATGGTAGCTATGGGACACAAGTTTTATCATCATAGGAAGGGTTATTCGAGCCTGTGACTCGAACAGATAGTTTGGATTGAGAGCAAACCTAAATCTGATCTAATTTATCAATTTTCTAAATATAAATCAATCAAAAATACTTGTCTAAGATCGGGATTTTATTAATCCGAACCAACCCTCTCGAACACCATGCAACTCTAATAAAACCCAAACAACGGCTAGGCCAAGACCATGTTGAGGCCAACCAAAACTTAAATTTGTAAATCTAACAATCCCCATCTCATGAGCATGTGGGGTAGGTGGGTTGGAATTGCCCAACCCAAATCGCGCCCCCGATCACATGAAGGTGAAATCATCTTTCCAAGGCTTTCATGCCCCAGTTTTTGAGTTTCACGACTTGTAAGACATTTTTACGCCATTCATGCTTTTCAAATACATATAGCATGTGCAACTTTCTTAGCAAGCATCACACCTGACCACCTATTGAGTTAACTATTACACACAGAAGATAATGCCGCTCCATTGGCTCCACACCAGAGTGCATGAACTATTATATGACTGGTTGCAAAGCAGAGAGGGAAACTAACAAAGTAATTAGCCTTTTCACAAAAACTAGTAACTAGTTGTTCATTACATGTTGATTTCATAAATTACAATTTGAAAAAGCCTAGACCCAAGCATTATCAAAGGCATGCGGTCCAATATGAAGAATTCCCCTATAAAATTATATATATATATATATATATATATATATATATATATATATATATATTGATAAAGAATAACCGATCAAAAAAGTACAAAAAAAATGGTACATAGCTCATGAATTTAATCAAATAAATAATAAATTTATACATCATCATCGATCAAACCTTCATGTTAAAACAAAATTTTTTTTTTTTAATTTTAATAATTATTTTAATAAGAAACTACTTGTACATAAAAAACCCTCCATGTAAACTAGTTTCGAGTATCGAGACCCCACTAGTCAATATCAATCCCCTTTCATGGCCATCCAAACTTACATCTATACACATTCAACAGGGAAAAATATATATATACATATATATCCAAACTACATCAACCTTCAACCTTTAAGGTCATGTTTCTCGTCTCAGACACAATCAATTAGCTCGTATTGCTGACATGCCAGTTCAGCTTAGAAAGCAATATATACACTTGCCTTTAAAAGTTCCACCAAATCAGAAACCAAACTCGAGGATTCATTCCGAAGGATAGAGTTGAGTATAACATATATTGAAAAGATGCGACAAAAGACCCCAGACGTCACGCTTCCAGCAGGAGGCAATTGCATTCACAAAATATGAATCCGCTAATGGTTTCCGTATACCCTGAAGTTTAAACGAATTATGAAGAAAATAATAAGAGCAAAGAAATATGCTCCTAAAGCAACTGCATCACAGAATTAAGAGCACATCAGGTGGTTGTTAATGTGCAGAGTACATTCAAATTTAAAAGCTTAGTAACAGACCGTTTGAAGTCACCAATAGCAAAAGTTATATATATCCTGTAAACACCGCATTTTGCTGGTGGGAATAAAATAAAAAAGAACAACTTGCAAGCTTTATGGCTATACGTACATCAAAAATGAGGAACACGAGTGAGAAAAATGTTGACAGCCACAATAATGAAACCGAGAGAAAAATAGCTAAAATAAATTGCAACTCAGATTGTACAAAAAGAATTCTGGTATATGTTGTAGTCATCCTTAGCTCAACTGAGCTCAACTAAAGATACTAATATAGGCTCTCTCGCTCTCTCTCTCTCGGGGGCGCGCGCGCGCACACATATATATATATATATATATCGAGCCAGACTAGAATCAAATCGATCAAATCTGGACTTAAATCCAATCAGATCAAAACTTTATAATAGAGATCCTATGTCAATAATTCAAGTCGTTGAATGTGATCTATTACCTCAAAATTGTTTGTACATAAAAAATCGTATAATTTGAAAATCCTTAATCTATGCATCAAGTAGTTAAAAATTGAACAATCTTAAATAAAATTACATTAAATGTATTTTTTGATAGCTTGATGCATAGAGTAGGAATCTTCAAATCATATGATTTTTTGTGTGCAAGCAGTTTTGAGATAGTAAATCACATCCAATGATTTGGATCATTGACTTATGACTGCTATTATTCTGTTTTGATCTAACTAGATCAGAGTCTGAATCCAGTGGACCTTACACAAATTTGCCCCATATGGAGCCAAATTAATAATAATTAGAGAGAGAGAGAGAGAGAGAGAGAGAGAGAGAGAAGTAATAATTAGACTCATTCACCAAAAAGAAAAGATTCCAACTTTGATCCAAAATCATTATGTAAGTTAAAGGTAAATCAATTTGTCATGTTACAAAAAAAGAGACGAATAATTTCATTTGTTTCTGGCATTGTCAACATGCTTGTAACAACGGTTCAAGAGCCAAAGTTTGCAAAGATTAACATATCATTATCAAAATATAAGGAACAATCTACATCTGATAAACATAAAACTAATGCAAGGCCAAAGGAGAAAACTAAATTACAAGTGACAGAAAACAGTTACCTTGTTCATCAATTAATGTGCCTAATTGAGGTAGTGAATAGTGGTTATATATCTGGTGACTTCTTGCCTCCCTTACAATCACAAAAAACAAAAAGATCAGTGGCTATGGCATAACAATCTATTCCAACATTTTAACTTTAAGAATTGAACATTGTTGTAGGGCATCCACCGACAGGCAAAGGTATTTTACCACTGACATTGTTATAGAAGGTGTTGTAGAATCCATTATACTTCAAGGCCTTTTCACCTAGTCTAAGTTCACCTCTTTCACAATAAACAAAACCATCACAGGTTAAGAAGTAATACCACATTATCCTTATGCTCGACATTAAGCCAACAAATATTAGTCTTTAGATTCAACCCGTGCCTTCACATGTTCGACCATGTTAGTGGTCCTAACAGCAACCCAACATATAAATCACTTTTCTACACAAATATTCAAATATGCAGGTAAAAAGACCATGGTTCGCCGTACTAGACAATATCACCAGTGACAAGCAGCTCTATACTGCAGAAATCAGATAGCAAACCTAGTAGTATTGGGGATGTAATGAGCATTGGTACCATGAATTATCCTATATCAACACTATAGCAGCAAAGCAGGAGCACAAATACTGAAACCGGTACGGTAAACAACTAAGAAAAATACAATTACTAAGAAACAATCCAGGTTTAGCTCAAACAAATCATCTTCCATATAGGAGCACATCTCATGAGGCTAGAAAACCGAAGTATGTATATTCCTTCTCAAGTAAAAAAAAACTGTACATCAACAAAAACGTATAGAAAGCATGCATTAAAAACCTTTGAATATTTGACACGGAGCATCCCGGAAGGCTACTTCTTAAAAAGAGATCTGCCACAAGAAGTTCTTATGCCGGCAATTCAAACAGAATTTTCCTACCAGGCCTGGTCCAGATTTATTTATAAATATAGAAATCATCAAGATTCAAGGGAGAATGCGGTTCTGCAAAAGAAATTACTTCGAAAAAAAAATAATAATAATATAAAAGCAAGTTTCCAGTCAACAAGCTGGATTTTTATCTATTTCTATTAAAGAAATACATAGTTTAATGCTGTCTCAAGAAAGCATAAACCAAGTGATATCATATATGGGATAATATTAGCCAGTTCGGTGAATACAACGGACCAGATCTTTACTTTGATGTGTTAGTGCCGAATTCCCATAAACATATGGTACCAATCCCCTCGTATGTTCCCTTGGAGTTGAATCCTTCTCTTATTAGATCGTGTTGAACAAGTTTGTTAAGTGGAGTTGATGTTGTTGTTGAGGAATAATGCTAACAAGCACTTAATAACGACTACCATGAGATGGAAACAGAATGGCCTTTATTATCAATCCGTTACACTGAACAGAAGCTTCCGATGAATAGAGATGTAATTTTTAAATAGAATTCCTAAGCCAAAAGAAAACTGAAGTTGTGGGTAGAACTAGCATTTTATTCATCGTTATGCTATTTCACTGCCTTTTCATTAGTAAATTCGAAGTCCTTAATCCTGAGAAGGAGGACGTGTTTTCACCTACTTAACAATATTTGACAGATAGAAATCAATAATAAAACAAAGAAACATAGATATTCAAATAAAGAGTAATATTAGAATTACAAACCGGGTCTCACAATGATGCTAACCAAGCTAGAAATCCCATGAACCGAACTAAAGATTTAACCCCCCCCCCCCCCCACACACACACAAAACACCCCCAAGTCTGCCAAAAAAACAACGTCCAACTTTTTTCCTTTAAGTAATCTGTATCAGAAACATAATACTTCCCCCTCAGCTGCCAACTAAAGAACGTCCAACTTTTTTTCCTTTAAGTAATCTGTATCAGAACAACCACTCCTCTCTCAGAAAATCTTTGACCTCAAATATGGCAAAGATTTTTTTTTACAGTCTTTTAAACTTCCACCACCGAGCGCTTCTCTTCTACTCAGCTCCTTTGCATGCAAACCTCCCTACTATATCCACCTCAACATCCGGCATCACCAGCCTCACCGGCGTCAGTTCCTCATCACCGGCATCACCGGCGTCAGTTCCTCATCACCGGCATCACCGGCGTCAGTTCCTCATCACCGGCTTCCTGGCTTCTTACCCTGTGAGATACAGGTATTTCTCTTCCCATTTCCTCTCTCCCCATTTCTTCTTCGTTCCAACATTTCCAACCACGAAGCCCTTCGCCACCATCTGCACCGGCCACCAAGCCCTCCGCCACAACCCCCCCGGCTGGGTCGGGCCACACTCCTGCCCGAGCCCCGTTCTAAACTTTTTATCGGCCTTCGGGCCGGACTTAGGCAACTCTAGGCCGAGGCCGAACCCAGCCCGGCACGAATCCAATTGAGCCGGCCGACACCAGGTCTCTTCCCTCCATAAAGAAGATTAAAAAGAGAGGGAAAAAAAAAACACCTAACCCTAACCCATCCGGCATCTCCCTCCCGTTCCGCAACGCCGCCGGTGAAGTTGTCGATGGTGAGATCGAGTAGAACCAGGTTGTCGAGGGAGAACAGGTCGGCGGGGATCTTACCGGAGAAACGGTTCCCCTGGAGGTGTACAATATGGAGCTGCTTGCAGCCGGCGAGGTCCGGCGGGAGGGGCTTGGAGAGGGCGTTGAGGCGGAGGCTCGCAACGTGGAGGGCGGCGAGGTTGCCGAGGGTTCTGGCGGGGATCTGACCCACGAGACGGGTGGCCGGGAGGCGGATCTCGGTAACGCGGCCACCATCGTATTTCACACTCACCCACGACGCCGACGGAGGAGGAGGAGGAGGACGCCGCCGCTTAGATGGTCGCCGTCGCCCGGTTGGAGGCCGCCGCCGCTCGGAAGGCCGCGGAGGAGGAGGAGGAGACGGCGGCCTGATGGGAGAAGCGTATGGAAGAGTCGCGAGAAAAATCACGCTCCCCTCTTATTAGTATACATTTTAATTAATCTGACCATCCTAATTTCTTACTCTACTTAATATGATAATCTTAAGCTGTTGTTTTAATTAAGATTTTTAGAGTGCGATGGGGAAAAAAAATTTTGCGAACCGAGCTCATTTCGAAGACTTGACTTTTGATCGGCTGGACTTCGGGCCTGGACCTGAGCCCGTCTCAAGATCTTGCTCTAATTAATATTTTTAGAATTCTTATAGAAAAGAATAATTTTGGAAATCGGACTCAGGCTGAACATTTAGACTCTTCGTCCGTCTGGATTTTAGGCTCGGGCCCGAATTAGATCAAAAATATATTCGAGTCAAGTCCGAAAGATAAATGGGCCCAATTATTAGATTTAAGCATGGTTTGAATTATTTTGGATCAAGCTTGACGCAAAGACGATCTCGCCCTCTAGCCTGCTCGAGCCCAATTCTAATCCTGTCGATCTCACCGTAAATCTTTTGTAGCCATCACTCATGAGAAAAAAAGTAAAAACCTAAAAGAGGAACGGCTCCAATCTCTCCATAACATTGAGCCTTAAAGAGAGGCCACGGCAAACGGACGAGTAGTAGCCTAAGACTAGGATGTCAAGGGATAGGATATTTGCAAAATCTCATGCTCATATCCAAATCCATTTAAAATATTACTACTTGAACCTGTCCCAAACCTGATTATGAAATTAATCAAAAATCCCAGACTTGTTCCATAATAAAATTGGGACACTCGTCGGGCATCCAAATCCATTTGATTAACCTTCTATTCATATTTATATTATCATGAGAATAAGCTCATTTTGTAGCCGAAGAATAAGCCTTTCGATCAAAACTCCAGAAAACCAACTCATGCCGCCAAAACTTGCACAAAGTCCCACAAAATAACCCCAATCAAAACCTAAGAAACCTCTTTGATCTCCCTCAGGTGCTCTCCTTCTCCACAGGTCTCCGAAAAGAGAATGAAATGAAAAAAAATGAAGTGGAAAAAAAATAATCTATGTAGGAAAAGTTCTTACTTTTCATTTTTTCCATCTTTCCTGGATAGGAGGCTTAGAGCAATGGTCGAATGGGGAAGCTTAGACGATAGCTAGGTTTTTTTTCCATCCTAAGGAGCCACAACCAGATTGGAGAGTGTTGGGGTGTGTATACATATACATATATATGCATATGTGTGTATACATATATGCATATATGTGTGTGTGTGTATATATATGTATATGCATGCATATGTATATATATATGTATGTATGTATACATATGTATATATATGTATGCATATGTATATGTATGTATATATGTATGTGTGTGTGTGTATGTATGTTATATGTATTATGTATGTATGTGTGTGTATGTTCAAAGATAGAAAATAAATAATATATATATATATATATATATGTGTGTGTGTGTGTGGCGGGGGGGTGTCGTCACCTCCGAACCCAGTGTCCGGTCGAATACGTGATAGCCATACATTGTCTATGATAAGTCCTAAAAAATATGTAAGGCATAATTCCACATCCATACTAAAAATGATCTAATTTAAAATAATTAACAAAACTTGCATAATTACAAATTCGATTCATTCAATCATCTGATCAAGTATGAATGACGCTCTTCATATGCTCACCCGTGAATCTAAATCATAGCCAATTAAGAGCATCATGCATCTCTGAGAAATAAAGAGAAAAATAGAGGAGGGTAAGCTTTACAGGTAATAAGAATTTTCACACACCAACACAATATAATAATAATAAATAGAAATAATAATGATTATTACTCATACCAATCTCATTCAAAATATATCATGATTCATAAAATATGCATAGCAAATATATATATCTTTTTGCATAATAAATCATTCTTACAATTATTACAAGGCAACACATATATCGATATTAAGGTGCTCGGCTCTAGACTATCACATCACATATCAAGTCATGATAAAATAACAAAATGGCTAGTTCTATAGACTATTATAACCATCCAGCAAAGGGTAACAAAGCGGCTAGTCCTGTGACTATCACGGCCACATTTCAAGCCCGTGGTAGGCATTAAGAAAGTAATAACCCAAAGAACTATATGTACTCAATTCTAAACTACCACACCAGTTTCAAACGTGATGGGGTCTCATAAAGTGGCTAGTCCAAAGGATCGTAAGTGCTTGACCTTGAACTACTACGGTCATATTTAAAGTCCGTAATGAGGCACCAATAAAGTGGCTAGTCAGAGGATCAAAGTACTCAACTCATAACTACCACGATCATGTTTCACCGTGATAAGATACTAATAAAGTAGCTAGCCAGAGCACCACAACCCAACATACATACACGACTCAGTTACAAAACTTGTTATTTATTGTAATTCACAATCATATTCTTTTACAAAACTTGATACGTATGATTACTAGAATCCATCCAAGTCAATATCAATAATATGCCTATAATAATTTCACAAAGAACTATCTATATACTTAACAAATAAGTACATGATATGTAACTATTAAAAATCACATAAATCAAATCACCACAAAATAATTTTTATATAAATTGATGATTAGTATGCAGAAACTCTTACCTTATTGTGATTGACTCAAACATAATAATCGATGAACTCTTTGATTAATGAATTCAGAATCCAAGAGTTCCCTTTGACGTCTTCTTGTACAATCAATTGCATCTTTACATAATTATGGACAAACATAAAAATCATGCATGATTAAGGATAAAAAAATATAAAATATTCTAAATGTCACGAGTTTAAGATCTCTCATAGAATCAACCAAGATTTGGATTTGTTTAAGTATCTGGACCCTCTACTGATCTAAAAAAAACCTAGAGAGAGAAAATAATGAAGAGAGAGGAGAAGTCTAGGGAGAGAAAATTAGAGAGAGAAAAACTTAGAGAGAGTAATTAGAGAGAAAGTGGATCTTTTTTAGAGAGAGAAATGGAGAGCACAAGCCAAGAGAGAAGGGAAAGGGGGAAGAGAGAATTTTCTCTCTCTTCATTTCTTTTCTCTTTTTTTTCTTCCCAGGGTAAAATAGAGGACATGCATCATCTCTTTCTTTAATGGAATATGGGACTCTTTGTCCCTCGTTCTCGAGGCAAGGGAGGTCCTCCCTGCTGGCAATGCTCGTCTGGCCATGGAATGACCAATGGCCCAACACTGGCGATCGATGATGCCGATTGGGGCAGAAATTCAAGTAAAATAGAGAAAATCAATAGGGTTAATCTATTCAAGAAATTCCACGATTGCTGACAGGAGATCAGGCTTCGATGACCAAAAAAAAAGAAGGCAATACTTCATCTTTGGCAGACTGTGGTCAACATGTCCAGCGGACTCAATTCATTTCATCCAAAAGAAAAAGAGGGGGAAAGACAGCGAGAGGGAGAGGGAGCTTAGCGGTGGGGAAGGCTGGAGGTGGCTGGATTCCAAGGGAGGATTTGGCCCCTCTTTAAAGAGCACCAGGGAGGAGTTTGAGTCCTCCCCGATTTCATCTTCGCGGGTGAAGGATTCACAGAAGAGGGCTCCAGCGGAAGTCAATTCCCACCCAGCACGTGCAAGCATGTGCTGGTCCAATTTTATTTTTTTTTGTTGCTTTTGAGATCTATGCTTGTAGGGGTTGGGATCAGTGGTTTAGGCCCGATTGGGCTAGGTATTACAATATGTTCGAAGGTGGTGTGCTAATTAAGGTGTTGAACTCTATAGAGAGGAGGTGGTTGGATGAAAATGATCCAATAGAGGGTCTAGAGCCAAAGGTACATTAGAGAAGGTATGAGTAGAGGGAGGAGAATGCTATCATAACTGCCTTGGGAGTAGTCCAAGGCGGGATAGGGGAGGACTTTGGTGGCCTTTGGGAGGTTGGAAAGTGATCAATTAAGGATAAAATGGGGGTGCAAGCTATAAAGTTTTTATAATAGTTTATATAATCCGTATGATTTATTTAAAATAATGATAAAACCTAAGCCAGTCTTATAGATATCCTATTATCAATGCTTAATATTGTTACGTTCTCAAATATAGTAGGTGTGCATTTTTTAATTTTTTTTTGTTTTTGCCTCAAATG
>NC_026005.2:67105722-67130956 GCF_000442705.2 Elaeis guineensis | reverse complement strand
ATATTTTTAAAAAATCTATCAATCTAATATATATATATATATATGTGTGTGTGTGTGTGTATGTATATGTATATGTATATATATATATATATATATGTATATATGTATATATATACATTATGTATATATATATATGTGTGTGTGTGTGTCTATATATATATATATATATATAATATATATATATATATATATATATATATATATATATATATATATATATATGTATGTATGTATATATATGTGTATATATATATATATATATATATGTATATATATATGTGTGTGTGTGTGTGTGTGTGTGTGTGTATGAAAGTATAAACTGAGAAAAAGTATGTTAGCAAGTTAGGCTATCCATATAAGTGTCAATTTTTCACCTATGAATACCATGTGAATCAAAAAAAATATATAAAATATTATGACATTAAATGAAAAAAAAAGTATTATAGTATTAAATGATTGAATTGAAGTCCATGTATGCGTATTAAATGATGTGATTAAAGCATGATATTATTATATTTTTGCAATTAAAATTTTCTCATATATGTAACCAAAAATATGGATTGATATCAAAAATTTAGATGGATATTATTTTGCCATATTAATTTATTGGTCTAAGAAATAATTAATTTTTTAAAAAATAATTAATGATATGACCTAGAATTCACACACAATGTGCGGGCTCAAAACTAGTTTAATAGGTAAAGTAAATGTATAATAATAAATTTAAATATAACTAAAAAGCAAGACTTTCAATGTTGATGGTAAAGTAAATGCACAATAATATATTTAAATATAACTAAAAAGCAAGACTAACTTTCAAAGTTGACCAGGATTCAATAAGTAATCAAGACACTCCAAATCATAAATCACATTCTATCAAAAAAAAAAAAAATCATAAATCACATGAGAGGACTGTTGTTTGGAATGTGTGGTATGACTTAATAATTTATTTAATCTTGAAATATTTGATTTAGATATGAATCATCATTTATCTCATGGGAGATCATCTCAAATTTCTTTTCTGTTTGTTATCTTTGTTTCTTTTTCTATCCTTTCCTTCTTTCCAACTCAAACCAGTTTCTATTCCCCTTCTTCTCACTTCTGACAGTACTATATGTGTTGCTTGTCAAGATGTGACTATTAAAGGCAAGCCATTATGATGCTAAACAACATCCACAAGTAGTGTCATTATATCTTTTCTCAAATAAGATACCTATAATCAAAGTTAATTTCATTTTAAATATTTTATTAGTATCAAATAATCTTGATTATACTTGCTTATAATTATATAAATATCTGTGGAAGATATGATCAAGCACATCATTCTAATGTTGATTGTTTTTACTTTTTTCAGCAGTCGATGGATGCTATGGTAAGTTTTTTTTTTTTTTGCATATTAATATAATAATTATGATGCTATTTTCCTTTTGTGTTTGTAAAATATCTTGGACGTACCTTTTTGATGCATATTTGTATCAAATTTTAGTAAGTGCAAAATCATCTTGTTTATTATAATATTTTATGTCGAATCAAATTAATTAGATGGATTGAGCAAATCAAGCACATCATTCTAATGTGATTGTTTTTACTTTTTGCAGCGGTCGATGGATGCTGTGGTAAGTTTTTTTAATTTTTTTGCATATTAATGTAATAACTGTGATGCCATTTTCCTTTTGTGTTTGTAAAACATTTTGGACGTACCTTTTTGATGCATATTTGTATCAAATTTTAGTAAGTGCAAAATCATCTTGTTTATTATAATATTTTATGTCGAATCAAATTAATTAGATGGATTGAGCACATATTATCCCATCTAGATCATACATTGTGGGTAAGGGAAGGAGAGTAAGTGAATATAGAAGGGCAGGACTAATGTAACAAACAAAGTAAAAGTAATTTATATAAATTATGATAGCTTATGCCTAGCTAGTTATAATATTCTTTATATATGCTATCTTAGCTAAAATTATATCATTGTAATATATTTGTTTAGAATATTAAATAGGATTAGAGATGCTAAACCTCCATAAAATTAATAATATATCTAACAATTAAGTCTATGGATTGATCATGTCCGGTTAAGACTATAGTATCAAGTTCCAAAAAGTTCGATCAAAATACAGCTTCATTGGTTGGTAGGTTCGGACTTTGTGTCTTGAATCTTGTCAAATATTTAGTTATTTGTAATATTAGTTATATAAATGTAAAAATTAAGCTGCATTTATATTTTTGGGGCCTAATCACTAGTGTAACAAATTTTTATATACGAGGCATTAGCGTAAGATTCAAGACCTTGAGTTTTTTCATGAAACATAAAGTGTATCAAATTAAGCAAGTAGATGCTTATATAAATATTGGTGCAAAAATCCGCTTGCGTCGGAGAAGCTGGAGTCGAGAAAATCGCGGTCGCCGTCGGGACCTGCAAAAGAAATCTAAACCGGAGGTGGGGTTGCTCCGGCAAGACCCTCCGACGCTCAAGTCAGTTCTCTGCCTCAACAAGAATGGAGTGCTCGAACGGAGAATTTAGCAGAGTTTTTAGATGAAAGATGAGAGCTTATCGAATAACGTATCTGGAGCCCCTTTTTATAGGCGGAGGGGGCAGTAGCCTGACAGCGACATCTGTAACCGTCTGGCAGTGGGCTGTCCAGGGTCAGACGGAGTTTGCTGCGAAGAGTAGTAGAGTGGACCCATGGCTATCACCGGGGTGTGCCACGTGGAGTCTGTCGTGGGGAGTGGAGCGGCGTCTGTTGTCGCGACTTGCCAGCGGATGGGAGAATCGCGCGGTATCCGTCGCAGGAAGTGGAGCAGGATCGTGGCCGTTATTGTGGCCTGCCAGGGAGTGATGGAACCGTGCGGAATCCGTCGTAGGAAGTGGAGCAGTGCTGTGACCGTTACTGCGGCCTGTCAGGGAGTGATGGAGCTGCGCAGAATCCGTCGTAGGAAGTGGAGCAGTGCTGTGACCGTTACTGCGGCCTGTCAGGGAGTGATGGAGCTGCGCGGAATCCGCCGCCGGAAGTGGAGCAGGATTGTGGCCGTTATTGTGGCCTGCCAGGGAGTGCAGATCTGTCGGCTGAAGTTCGGCAGCGGTCGGAGCTGATGGCGGAGTCTGGTTCCCGTGGGAGTCCGGACGGAGTCCTCCTTGCGATTGGAGTCGTGGGCGGAGCCTGGCTCCCGTGGGAGTCCGGGCGGAGTCCTCTCGGAGTTGAAGTCGCGGGCGGAGCCTGGCTCCTGTAGGAGTCCGGGCGGAGTCCCCTGCAATCAAAATCAGGTGCGAAGTTTGGCTCCCGTAGGAGTCCGGACGAATCTTACCGGCAGTCGAAGTTGGCGACGGAGCCCGGCTCCCGTGGGAGTCCGGGCGGAGTCTACTTGCGGTTGAAGTTGTCGGTGGAGTCCGGCTCCCGTAGGAGTCCGGACGAAGTCTGTCTGTAGCCGTCGGAGTCGAGGACGAAGCCCGGCTCCCGTAGGAGTCCGGATGGAGTCTCCCTGCAATTAAAGTCAAAGATGAAGTTCGGCTCCCGTAGGAGTCCGGACAAGGCTTACCAGCAGTTGAAGTTGAGGACGAAGCTCGGCTCCCGTGGGAGTCCGGGGCGGAGTCCCTCTTGAGGTTGGAGCTGTGGACAGAGCCCGGCTCCCGTAGGAGTCCGGTCGGAGTCCCTCTTGAGGTTGGAGCTGTGGATAGAGCCCATCTTCCGTAGAAGTTCGGGTGAAGTCCTTCTTGAGGTTGGAGCTGTGGATAGAGCCCATCTTCCGTAGAAGTTCGGGCGGAGTCCTTCTTGAGTTGAAGTTGGCGACATAGCCCGGCCCCCGTAGGAGTCCGGGCGGAGCTCGCAAGGGCTAATTCCGCTGAGAACTTCGGCCGTGGGTATTTTGTACCCAACACTAGTCCCCCTACTTTCGAGTTTGAATTTCGAATGAAGAAAGTACAGAGAGATGGGCATGGTCGAAGTTATCCTCTCGAATCCTGTGCCTAACCGCCCTTGGATATGTTGGCATTTAATGTGCGTACGTCAGAGCCCTTTTTTCGGTTAAGGCGACCTGAAGGGTCTTTTCGAAACTCCCGCCGAAATGTGGTCCCAAGCATCGCGCTACGGAAATTCGCGAACAGTTAATCCTCGATAGCGGTGAGTGGGACACGCAGGACACGTGGCATGCACCAGTTGGCCTAGGGACACCCGCCGCCATAACTGCACTAAGATCCGTTGGCTATTTAAACCCCCTGCTCTTCCTTCGGGGTTTCATCCTGCTGAGAGGACGGCACCCTTCTTTCGTCTGAGAGCCTAGCTACTCAGCCACTTCCTCCGCACCGGTCCTCGCCGTCTTCAGCCCCTCGATTCTTCTCTAAGGGGTTCTCACGTCATGTCCTCCACCCTGGAGGCCATCCTCGAAGGGATGTCTAGGGCTTGGAGGAAGGAAAGGAGGAGAACAGCGGCCGATGAATTATCCTGTCATCAAGTGGCCGCTGAGGATCTCCATCGTTTCAAAGGGGGCTCAAGGAAGAATTCCTTCAACAACAGGGGTTTAATACCGGGAGCCGTCGGTAAAGGTATTCTGCCCGAGAATTTTGGAGTAGCAAGGCAGGGTGATACCGGTCAAGAGGACAGAGCTGTCGTCACAAGCTGTGGCGGGATCCTTGACGCCGTCGGGGCCGAGGGACCAGAAGCGGTCGACGTCGACGGTGGGGCAGTAAAACTTGTTGCGGGGGCGGTGGAAGTAGCGCATACCGACCTTGCCGGAGCATTTTGGACGGTGGCTACCACGAAGTATTCGGTGATGACGCATATCTCTGGCGCCACCGTTGCCCCCAGGGTGACTCCAGCTCTTCTTGAAACAGGTCTTCGTCGCTGCTGCCGTTGCCCTTACCGCCCCCGGGAATCTATCCCATCCTTTTTCCCCCTGAGGTTGGGACTTCGGAGGTGGGGCGAAGCAAGGCAGGGCGAAAGCCGATAGGCCCGCCACACGCACTGGACACGAAATGGGAAGAGAAGTTTGCAGCTTGAAGTGGCTTCCGGTGTATCCTTTCCAAACCGTGTTCTCGATGTCGTCGATGATGTATTTATTTTTTTTTCTGGCCCACCGGGTCTTGTAACGTACACCTTGTCGGTTGAAAAATGAAAAGGAGATTTTGTTACCTCGTCTGCATCTGGCATCGAATAGTCGTCTGTCGAACTTCTTTATTCTTCTTTCTTCTCTCTTCCTCCTTTTCTTCTTTTCTTTTTCACATCGTCCTAAGGTCATCGACGACCTCTTTTATTCGTGTAGGATTGTTATTTGTCGAGCTCCTTTTCGACTTTTACGCCGTTCGAAGATATCCGGTTGTCATTTTTTCGTCAATGGCTGCAGGCTCGCTTGGGGCCATTCGGGCCTGGGGTCCCTCCTAGGGCTTGAATTCGGAGATCCGAGCTTCTGTCACCCTAAGTAAGTTGTCCTATTTTGTGTCGAAAACTTCCTCAAGAGCTGGGACTCCCGATGGGAGCCCCAGTCCTTGCGGTGACAGAGTTTTCTGTACCTCGACCGCTGTCCGTTTTCCAATTGTAGCTGTCATGGTCCGTTGCCTTCCTTTTTCCTTTTCGCCCGAAATTTTTCTCCGCTGAAGTCAAGGTGAAGTTCGGCTCCCGTGGGAGTCCGGACGGAACCCTCCTGTGATTGGAGTCGTGGGCAGAGCCCGGCTCCCGTAGGAGTCCGGGTGGAGTCTTCCTTGGCGTCGTGGATGGAGTCCGACTTTCGTAGGAGTCCGGATGGAGTCTTCCTTGGCGTCGTGGACGGAGCACGGCTCCTGTAGGAGTCCGGGTGGAGTCTTCCTTGGCGTCGTGGACGGAGTCCGACTCCCGTAGGAGTCCGGGTGGAGTCTTCCTTGGCATCGTGGATGGAGCCCGGCTCCCGTAGGAGTCCGGGTGGAGTCTTTCTTGGCATCGTGGACGGAGTCCGGCTCCCATAGGAGTCCGGGTGGAGTCTTTCTTGGCGTCGTGGACGGAGCCCGGCTCCCGTAGGAGTCCGAGTGGAGTCTTCCTTGGCATCGTGGACGGAGCCCGGCTCCCGTAGGAGTCCGGGTGGAGTCTTCCTTGGCGTCGTGGACGGAGCCCGGCTCCTGTAGGAGTCCGGGTGGAGTCTTTCTTGGCATCGTGGATGGAGCCCGACTCCCGTAGGAGTCCGAGTGGAGTCTTTATTGGCGTCGTGGACGGAGCCCGGCTCCTGTAGGAGTCCGGGTGGAGTCTTCCTTGGCATCGTGGATGGAGCCCGGCTCCCGTAGGAGTCCGGGTGGAGTCTTTCTTGGCGTCGTGGACGGAGCCCAGCTCCCGTAGGAGTCCGGGCCTTCCACTTTGCTCGAACCAGGGCTAGGTTCTCCTCCCGTTCCCGGCCTGGCTGTGGGGGCGCGTTAGGGCGCTGTAAGGCCTCTCCCCCCATCCGGTCTAAAAGAACCGGGCCTTTGACTTTGCTCATATCAGGATGAGGTTCTCCTCCTGTTCCTGACATGGCTGTGGAGGCACATTAGGGCGTTGTAAGGCCTCTCCCCCCATCCGGTCTAAAAGAACCGGGCCTTTGACTTTGCTCATGTCAGGACGAGGTTCTCCTCCTGTTCCTGACATGGCTGTGGGGGCACATTAGGGCGTTGTAAGGCCTCTCCCCCCATCCAGTCTAAAAGAACCGAGCCTTTGATTTTGCTCATGTCAGGACGAGGTTCTCCTCCTGTTCCTGACATGGCTGTGGGGGCACATTAGGGCATTGTAAGGCCTCTCCCCCCATTCGGTCTAAAAGAACCGAGCCTTTGACTTTGCTCATGTCAGGACGAGGTTCTCCTCCTGTTCCTGACATGGCTGTGGGGGCACATTAGGGCGTTGTAAGGCCTCTCCCCCCATCCGGTCTAAATGAAATCGGGCCTTCGACCTTGTCGGGACGAGGTTTTTCTTCTCGGGGTGTGTGCGCATCCTCTCCGACCTAGGGAGCTGCTCCCTGACCTCCATCAATACCTGGGCCTTCGAGGTGTTGAGGGGGGCGTAGTTGCGGAATCTTCCTGGTGGGAAACCCCGCCGAACCCCGCGATCCGGGCTTCCCTGCCTGCGCGCCCGGGGTGGAGTATGGGCGCGCTTATGCCCAGGAGGGGATCGAGAATGCAGCCGGGCTTCCTTTGGCCTTTTCTCAATTGCGGGCTTACTCGAGTCTCCCGCTTGCCGCTCCCTCGCCGTCTCTTCATCCTTCATTTTGAAGGCTTCTTCCGCTCGGGCGTATCCTTCGGCCCGGGCCAGCAAATCAGCAAAATTCCTGGGATACTTCTTCTCCAGGGAGAACAAAAGATCATTCTTCTGGAGGCCACCCTTCAGGGCGGCCATTGCGACTGATTGGTCCAAGTTCCGGACCTCCAGCACCGCGATGTTGAAGCGGTTGATGTAGGCCCGAATGGACTCCCCTTCCCTCTGCTTGATGTTGATGAGGGACTCCGAACCCTTCCGGGGGCGCCGGCTGCTGACAAAATGGGCCACAAATTGGTGGCTCATTTGATCGAAGAAAAAGATGGTACCCAGTTTCAAAGTCGAGTACCAGTTCCTTGCCGCTCCCTTCAAGGTGGACGGGAAGGCCCGGCATAGAATGGCATCAGGAGCACCGTGAAGCAGCATCATCATCCGGAAGGCCTCCAGATGATCAACCGGGTCCGAAGTCCCGTCGTAGCTTTCGAACTGGGGAAGCTTGAAGTTTGGCGGGATCGGTTCCTGCATGATCATTTGGGAGAAGGGAGGGTCAGTACAAATATCCTCACCATAAGCGGGGGGCGCATGGCGGAGTTCTTCGATCCGTCGGTTCATCTCCTGGAGCCTCCGGTCCAGGAAATCCTCTCGACTTCAAGTCTCGAGGGTCCTCTGGCAGAACGGGGGCAGAGATCTTCCAGGGGTGGAGTCGTGGTCCGTTTGAGGGCTCTCTACCCTCGGGTTCATTTTCCTAGGAAGGATGGGGCGGCTGGCCCAGGTGGCCCGCCCCGCCGCCGGATCCTGGTGTTTCGGAGATGCCCTTTCTGGGCGTACCGATGCCTGCGGCTGCTGCTGCATAGCTTGTACAGCTTTGGTGAGGCCTCTGACCTGCTGCGCCAGCAGGTCAAACTGCTCCGCACCGACCGCCGCCGCCTGAGGAGGAGGAGGAGGTTGAGAAACAGGAGGGGAGGTCGGAGCTTGAGATCTGGCCGCGAAGGCCGTGGACCGTCGCGTGGACGCCTTGCGAGGAGGCATCAAGTATGGATCCCGTGGGGGAACAAGGAGTGGGTGTCGGAGGAGACGATCGGGGGTGGCTCCGTTGAACGCTCCTTCAAGAATAAGGGTACTGCGAAGACACAGGCCCTTCCTCTAGCGCCAATCCTGTTGGTGCAAAAATCCGCTTGCGCCGGAGAAGCTGGAGTCGAGGAAGTCGCGGTCGCCATCGGGACCTGCAAAGGAAGTCTAAACCGGAGGTGGGGTTGCTCCGGCAAGACTCTCCGACGCTCAAGTCAGTTCTCTGCCTCAACAAGAATGGAGTGCTCGAACGAAGAATTTAGCAGAGTTTTTAGATGAAAGATGAGAGCTTATCGAATAACGTATCTGGAGCCCCCTTTTATAGGCGGAGGGGGCAGTAGCCTGACAGCGACATCTGTAACCGTCTGGCAGTGGGCTGCCCAGGGTCAGGCGGAGTTTGCTGCGAAGAGTAGTGGAGTGGACCCGTGGCTATCACCGGGGTGTGCCACGTGGAGTCTGTCGCGGGGAGTGGAGCGGCGTCTGTTGTCGCGACTTGCCAGCGGATGGGAGAATCGTGCGGTATCCATCGCAGGAAGTGGAGCAGGATCGTGCTGTTATTGTGGCCTGCCAGGGAGTGATGGAGCTGCGTGGAATCCGTCGTAGGAAGTGGAGCAGTGCTGTGACCGTTACTGCAGCCTGTCAGGGAGTGATGGAGCTGCACGGAATCCGTCGTAGGAAGTGGAGCAGTGCTGTGACCGTTACTGCGGCCTGTCAGGGAGTGATGGAGCTGCACGAAATCCGCCGCAGGAAGTGGAGCAGGATTGTGGCCGTTATTGTGGCCTGCCAGGGAGTGCAGATCCGTCGGCTGAAGTTCGACAGCGGTCAGAGCTGATGGTGGAGTCTGGCTCCCGTGGGAGTCCGGGCAGAGTCCTCCTTGCGGTTGGAGTCGTGGGCGGAGCCCGGCTCCCGTGGGAGTCCGGGCAGAGTCCTCTTGGAGTTGAAGTCGCGGGCGGAGCCCGGCTCCTGTAGGAGTCCGGGCGGAGTCCCCTGCAATCAAATCAGGTGCGAAGTCCGGCTTCCGTAGGAGTCCGGACGGATCTTACCGACAGTCGAAGTTGGCGACGGAGCCCGGCTCCCGTGGGAGTCCGGGCGGAGTCTACTTGCAGTTGAAGTTGTCGGCGGAGTCCGACTCCCGTAGGAGTCCGGACGAAGTCTGTCTGTAGCCGTCGGAGTCGAGGACGAAGCCCGGCTCCCGTAGGAGTCCGGATGGAGTCTCCCTGCAATTAAAGTCAAAGGCGAAGTCCGGCTCCCGTAGGAGTCCGGACAAGGCTTACCAGCAGTTGAAGTTGAGGACGAAGCTCGGCTCCTGTGGGAGTCCGGGCGGAGTCCCTCTTGAGGTTGGAGCTGTGGACAGAGCCCGGCTCCCGTAGGAGTCCGGTCGGAGTCCCTCTTGAGGTTGGAGCTGTGGATAGAGCCCATCTTCCGTAGAAGTTCGGGCGGAGTCCTTCTTGAGGTTGGAGCTGTGGATAGAGCCCATCTTCCATAGAAGTTCGGGCGGAGTCCTTCTTGAGTTGAAGTTGGCGACATAACCCGGCCCCCGTAGGAGTCCGGGCGGAGCTCGCAAGGGCTAATTTCGCTGAGAACTTCGGCCGTGGGTATTTTGTACCCAACAATAAATAAAGCTAAATTTGACCCAATAGGTCAACATGCCTAGCCCTAAACCTGACATCATTCTCTATGACCTGATCAGGAGACTTAATATCTTGAGTTAAGTAGGTTACAAGGTTCAAGTTGAGTCAAATTAGGGTTTGAGTCAAGAATTACATGTTTGAAAAAATGTGGCATAGTGTAGCCTATTATTTATACCTTTAACAACCAATGGAGTTGAAATATTTAACATCGATATTAATTATGGATTATGAAGCATATAACTTTATGCTATATTTCAAGATCAGCATAACATTTTGCTTTGGGTTAATGTTTATGATACTAAATGTATAAGAAATATATGGCAAAAATATAGTTTTATATTTTTTTAATTAAGCACATGGGTCAAATAGTACCACATTGAATAAATAAATTAGTTTAAAGTAAAAGACAAAGTTGTATGGAAATATGTTTAAAAAAAAATTCAAAGTATGTACAAATATAAAAGTATGAAATAATGTAATAAAAGCATCTACTTTGTCATTTTTTCTTTAATGCATTTATTTCATATTATTCATCATAGTTTTTGTATATCATGTTTAATTTTTGAAATAATATGTATTTAGTTTTGAAATGATAGGATGATATTCCTGATTATTTTGATTGGTGTGAGAAAGAAGATATGGGTCCGGTTAGAGATCAAAAAAATTGCAGTAAGTATATATGCAAGTAAATCTCATATTTTATTTTTTATAAGATTAATTTTCTCATATAATATTTTTTATTTTATGAAGATTGTTGTTGGGCAATGGTGGCGACTGGATTAACTGAGTCACTTTTAAGAATTGAACGTAAAATATCTTGGCAATTATCCCCTCAGGAGCTAGTAGATTGTCTCTATGTAAAATATAATGCAGGGGGGAATCCAAAATATGATGATCAAGGATGCCACACTTCCACTGTCAAGAAGGGATTAAGATATATAAAAGATCATGGAGTCTGTTTGGAGGAAGAGTACCCGTATATGGCAAGGAGAGGGCGTTGTATGTCCAAGAACAATGTAATTTTTATGCAGTTGATATTGTTAATTTTAGTTTAAATAACATTACATCTTATTTGATTTATTTTTATATATTTTTAATTTTTAGATATTGAAGGTTAAAATTCACAACTTTGAAGAAATTGATTATCAAAATGAAAGGGCGGTGCTTAAAGCAATCACCAAACGACCATTAGGGGGCAGAATTGACGTGGATCAAGCGTTTGCAACGCACAAAGAGGTTAGTAATAAAGAAAATATCATTTTTTTAAATGATTGATTTTTTATAATTATTATAATTTTTATTGCTTGTTCTGTTTAGGGCATTTATTTAGGTCTTGATCCAAATAAAGGGGGTCGGCATGCTATAATGTTAGTTGGATATGGGACAGAAAATGGCATAGATTATTATAAAATAAAGAATTCATGGGGAGAAGATTGGGGAGAGGGAGGATATGCCAAAGTCAAACGTAGTTTGGTGGAGAGGATAGTATATCCAATTGGCACATCAATTATCGAACCACAGTGAGATGGTTAATTTTAGTGGTAAGTGAAATACTAATTATTTTTTATCTTAATGTTTATTGATTTTTTTAGATAAAAATCAGCTTCGAATAATTTTGCATCTTCTTTCTTTGGCTACTATAAATTTTTCATCATAGTTTTAAGATTATTTTTGTCTTTTGCTAATCAAGATCACCTGGTATTCTCTTTGGTGTTCACCATTGCTGCTTGTCAAATCCTTTATCTTGTTTTTACGTTGTCATCTATCTTTGTCATCATGCTTGCTCTCCTTATAGTAAATCAATTTTGTTTTGAATAACATAATTCTTCTTCGTGCATTTAATGCTGAGCTGCTTCTAATTATCCACGCCACTCTAGGTGGTTGCTGGATCATCCTTTAAAATTGAATGCTATCCACTTCGTCCTTATATTTTCAACCATATTAGTTAGTCATGATTCGTATTTCAGAGAGATGAGGATAATCTATTGATTGATGGCAAACTTCTTTTCTCAAGTCCCAGCTTATCAGTATCAGGGGACACCTGAAGACTGAAATGGTATAGGGCCCACTAGAAGTGCTGTTGTGACAGGTTTTCCATAATTTGACTGCACAACCTGAAGGCATTTTGGTCGCTTCGGCATGTACTTACCTCTTTCCAACTGCATCAAATATAGTAAGATAGCAAACTAAATTGCATGCGGTGTTACCTCACTATAGTTGAACATTTATCCCTCTTTTCCTTGTTAATGCACCTAATGCATGTTCCACTGATTCATGTTGTACCATATAAACCTATGTGTATTCGATGCAGGATTTTGATCCTAGCAGCATATTGGCACCCAAATGCGAAGTCCGAAATTGTTGCGGGAGTTATCTTTACTCATGTCTCATTAGTGTCCCAAATTTTAGTATTGCATCTGTTTATGTGATCTGGTGTCCATGCTCGTTGCAGCCAGGCTTCATCCAGTATTGGTTTGTTTTTTGTTGGATGGAGCGGTTTTGTTTGTACTCAAAATTATGAAGTACAATTAATACCTGATATCAAAATTTCTACATGCAGTTATTTTAAGAGCTTTTTGTTTATTTGTTTGTTTTGACAATAGAGGGATCTTCGAATGTTGCTATCCGCCTAAAGTGCATTAGTGTTTTATTGTCTACTGGCCCTGCAGGTTTTAACCAAAGTTTTTTTTTTTTTTGAGATAGAATGAGGTGAGTAAGTTGCTCCCTTCATCATGTATTAGAAGTAGAGAATAAATTACAGTATGTGGGTGTGGTTGAAGAGAGCTAGTGGGTTAAAAACAAAATAGAAGCCGTCCCCCACTACAGACTACGTACGTTCAGATAGCTGATGAGTACATGCGGACATCCCATCACCTACAGTGAAGGATTGAAATCTAACGATTACTAATGCCCCATTGCCGATGACCCATGAGTTTGCTGAACCACAAGACGCAGAAAGAGTCTGAAAACCTGTCGTCCTTAGCCCCCGACTGTGTCTGAAATCACCTATTGTCCCTTGTGGCCATACATTTTGAGGACCCGACGAAGAAGTTTGGGACCTAAAGATAACCTGTCGTCCTTGGCGCCTGTGCGTTTTTAGGAACAGGCCGAGATGCCTGAAGTGGGGATTATTGCCTCTCATCGGCCAATCTTTAAATATATAAGCAATAGATTTTCCCACTTCAGGATAGGATCGAGTCTCAAAAGTAAATAAAAATTTGTTTGATTCGTTCCTGTTCAGATAGATCCCCATCCTTTAGCTAACTACTCTGTCTTTTCATCTCTGAGCCGATTAAGAAAACTGCACCGACTAACTGATAATCAATCTTGCTCGGATAAATAAAACTCCCCCCAGCGGCGCTCAGCCTGTAACCGACTTAATAGCCGGTTGACAGTCGACAATGCCAAATGAAGATAAGGCATCTTGATAATCCCATCCTGTTAACTCCAACAATATGAACCTCTATTGACTAACTGAGCACCGAATATGGCCATCATACAACTCTGACAGGCCATATCAAGGTCATATCACTCAGACACCATACCTTGATCGGCTAGTTTCGTGCCATGATGGGATACTACGATCTTATTAAATACACATGCAGGGTCCTTTATTATGCCCTACATTTGGTAGCCTCTGCCAATACGAGCACGCCGAATAGAAGGTATGCTTGCCATCGGCATTTAAAGATGCCTACATGGCACCATGCGATGCCATATGAAAGAACATGATCGTCTATCTTCTCATCACTCATTTTTGCTCCCTCTATAAATAGAGATAAGCGGGGATCTCTCCAGGTATGATAGACACACTATCTCAAAAATTTAGAGACTCTGTCACTCTTTTCTCTTGAGCCATTTTACTGACTTGAGTGTTGAAGGATCTTCACCGAAGCTATCTCTGATGGGACTTATTTTGTAGATCTTTTCTTTTTGACATCGAGCAGAGTCTGGCACCATCTCACTCTAAACTCTATCATCGCCCTTCATTTTGACCTTAACTGTGCGCACCTTCTCTGACATCTATACGTCATTCTTCGACAATCAAGCTGCCAACTGACAGGTGCAACTCCTAGTCAGCTTCAAACCGACTACCGACTACCCACTAGAGCAAGGCCGCAACAGTTTGGTGTGCCAGAAAGAAAAAAAAGGAGGGGCTCTCTCAAGGACCTCCATGGCCAAGACAAGGGCACATAATGTCTCTACTGGCTCAGTTTGATACTCATCGCGGCGTGACACACCTCCGGCAATATGTGTAGAGCCGAGTGCTCGATAGATTTTGGATTTGCTGCCTTTGTACAGCAGGATCGGACAACCACCTCGGCAATCGATCATTCACCTCAACTTTCTCATAGTCCGGGTCCCATTTGCTTACAACATCATCCTGGGGCAGTCCGGATTAAATACGTTCTAAGCGATAGTCTCAACTTATCATCTGCTCATCCATTTTTTGACAAGAAACGGATCGATGAGATGCGAAGAGAACAACAGTTGGCCCGATAATGCTACTTCAATGAAAAAAACTAGCTGAAACTCTTTTCATCGACGATGGGTTGGATCAGAGAGAAATTGAAATATGAGAAGAACCCACAGAATAGTTCATTTCAGTTCCCCTATATGGTGGAGACCCGACTAAAATCAATTTTAATCAGATCCTCACTGAGCAAGCAATTGCTAGAGGGGCTGATCAATTTTCTAAGAAGAAATGCCGATGTCTTTGTTTGGTCTGCCTTAGACATACCGAGCATCCCTTCAGAAGTTATTGTTCACTAACTAAACATTGATCCCAACCACAAGCCAGTGAAACAAAAGAAAAGAAGCTTTGCTCCAGAGCGATAGAAGGCTATTAATGAAAACTTGACAAGCTATTGATAGCTTGCTTCATCCGTGAGGCAACCTACTCAGATTGGCTCACGAATATGATTATGGTCAAGAAAGTAAATGATAAATGATGGATCTGCATTGACTACACCGACTTGAATAAAGTCTGTCTCAAGGACAGCTTTCCTCTCTTCTGAATAAATCAGCTAGCTAATGCGACATCCAGACATCAGCTACTTAGCTTTATGGATGCCTTCTCTAACTTCAATAAGATCTAGAAGGTGCCTGAGGATGAGGAAAAGATAGTATTTATCATCAAAAAAGATTTGTATTGCTATAAAGTCATGCCCTTTGGCCTCAAGAACGCTAGAGCAACATATCAGAGACTAGTCAATAAAATCTTTAAAGGCTAAATAGGATGCAATATGGAGATTTACATCGATGACATGCTCGTGAAAAGCACTGAAGCTACTCTCTACATTAGTGATCTGGCCGAAGCTTTCAACACCCTGAGGAAGTACCTGATGAAGTTAAACCCGATTAAGTGCACCTTTGGTGTGACGTCGAAAAAGTTTCTTGATTTTATGATGACAAAAAGAGGCATCGAGGCCAATCTTGAGAAAATCAAGATGGTTCTCGATATGAAACCTCCTAATTCTCGAAAGGACATTTGGAGGTTGATGGGGCAAATTGCATCCTTAAGTCGATTTATCTCCAAGTCTGTGGATAGTGCCTCCCTTTCTTTAAGACCCTCAGACAAATGAAAGACTTCATCTGGATGGAAGAGTATCAAAAATCCTTCAACGAGTTGAAGCAATACCTCAGCTCTCCTCTATTTTTGACGAAGCCCAGTACCAATGATGAATTACTCATGCATGTGGCAACCACTTTTGAAGCCATCAGCTCCGTGCTGGTCTAGGAAGAAGATAAAGTACAAAAGCCCATCTACTATATAAGTCAGGTGCTATGCAATGTCGAAATAAGATATTCTAGGATTGAGAAGGTCGTCTTTGCAATTGTGACTATTATTCGATGGTTACGGCCCTACTTCCAAACCCATTCAATAAAAGTTCTCATTGACCTCATCCTATGGTCTATACTTCACAGATCGGATCCTTAATGAGAATGGCAAAGTGGACAGTCAAGCTCACCGAGTTTGACCTTTCTTTTGTCATGAGAACATCAATGAAATCTCAGATTTTCACTGACTTTATCATCGAATGTACCCCAATGGACAATGATCAAGTCAAAGCCAACTCCTCGGAGAACATTCAAGAGTCCGCCTGAATTTTGCATGTTGATGGAGCTTCAAATACTCAAGGATGTGGCATGGGCCTGATCTGGACCAATATTAATGAGATGGTGACTGAATATGCTCTTCGATTCAGCTTTAAGGCTTCAAATAATCAAGTGGAGCATGAGGCCCTAATAGTCGACTCAAGATTGCTAAGGATCTCAGTGTCAAGTGTCTACAAATATTCATCGATTTGCAACTCATCACCAAACAATCTCGAGAAGGATATACGGCTTGAGACTCTATTCCCTCGCTTTGAGAATGCTCGAGCTGATTCTCTATCCTGTTTTGCCATCTCTGGTTGCGAAGATCTTGAAAAAATCTTCACCGAGCATCTCGATAGCCTGAGCATTGACTCAGAAAAAGAAATCCATCAGATTGAAATCAAACAAGAGCCGAGTTGGATTGACCCATTCATCGATTTCTTGACAGATGGAGCCTTATCGACTGATCCTACTGAGGCATGCCAAATAAAAAGGTTGGCAACTTGATATGTAATTATTGATAATCAATGTTATAGAAGGTCGGTATCTCTACCCCTGCTCAAGTATCTCCGACCTTCTGAGGTTGACTACACCCTCTGGGAGGTGTACAAAGGTATTTGTGGCAACCACTTGGAGGGCAAGTTACTGTCCGATAAAATCCTCCAACAAGGGTATTATTGGCCAACTATGCAGAAAGATGTACGTGATTTAGTGCAGAAGTGCGATTAATGTCAAAGGTTCACTAACATCTAGAGACTCTTATCTAGCCATCTTATGGCCATCTCGGTAATCTAGCCATTCGACAAATGGGGTGTGGACCTACTCAGTCCATTCTTGACTACCAGTGGACAAAAAAAATTTCTTATAGTAGCCATCAACTACTTTACTAAGTGGGTCAAAATCGAACCATTGGTGTAGATAATGGAACAAAAGACTATCAACTTTTTATGAAAATCCACCATCTACTAATTTGTCTGCCCCGAGCAATCATCACTGACAATGACAGACAATTCAACAATGCTAGATTTGAAGAGTTTTGTGTGAAGTATCATATTATCCACAAGCTCACTTTGATCGAGCATCCTCAATCCAATGGAGAAGTTGAGGTGACCAATAGAATAATTCTTCAAGACCTAAAGATTAGAATCGATTAAGCTAAAAGAAGCTGGATCGATGAGCTTCACAGTGTCCTATGGTTTTATCGAGTAACCCCTAGGATTTCAATTGGAAAAGCTCTATTCAAGTTGGCATTTAGAATCGAAGTCATGATTCTAGTTGAAATCGGCCTACCTTCAACTCGAGTAGAATACTATAATGAATCAACCAACTTGGATAAGAGATAAGCAGATTTGGATTTGCTCGAAGAAACTCAAAAACAAGCTCGACTAAGAATGACCTCCTATCAACAAAGAGTTGCACGATATTATAACTCTCGAGTCAAACCAAAAGGCTTTTAAGTAGGAGACTTAGTCCTAAGAAGAGCAAAAATTTTCAAGCCCACTAAGCAAAGAAAGTTATCTCCAAATTGAGAAGATTCCTACAAAATCTCAATAGTCCTACGACCAAGGGCATACAAAATTGAAAACTTGGATGGCATCGAGATTCCTCGAACCTAGAACATCAAAAACTTATGAATGTATTATCAATAAGAATATCTTCATCAAACGAAAAGATCTTTCTTCTTGTAAATTATGTGCCTTACAATTCAAATTCTCGACTAACTACAATATAGTGACTCTTTCATCGGCTTGTACCCGACAAAGCGTTAATCAGCTCATACCCTGCTAGCGAAGCTAGGAGTGGGCCCATTCTTAACAATGGATGGATCCCTCAACCATAAGCATGCCCATGAAAAGCTGCAGCAGCAGGTCAAATGCGAGACCTAGGTGAAATCATTATGTTAATCGATTAAAATCCAATTACCAGAGCCGTATGGTTTGACAACTACCACCATACTCACAACGGCCCGAGGGCCATAAGCATAAGAGTTGCAGTTCGTCATACGACTCGGCAAAAATAAATTCTATTAAGTCGGCTCAACACTGACCAACCAAGGACCTACAGGTCTTAAACAAAAACTACTTACAAGTTCCTAGTTAACAGGATAATCTATGGTGAATAATTTATGATTACGACTTCGCTCTAGCCAAGTCTGTTTGGGAGAGTCAATTACCTGATTTAGAGAATTTCCTCAAATTCAATTAATTCGGTCACAACCTATTCGGTTCGCCACTTTCTACAAACTATTTTATTTTATTATCAGATTTAGAAGATTTTTTTGAATCTATTAGTTCGGTTGTGACTTAAAATCAGTCAGTTATTTCCAACTGAGTGTATTATATTATTACTGACTTCATTACTTAGTCAATTTTGTGAAAAGATTGCCAAGAAGGGAGTCAGATAATTTATAAAAAAGAGGGAGGGGGAAAGAAGATTTTATTTTATTTTGAAAAAGTTCATTACAGATACGAAGAAGAGTACATGAGGTATTCAAGTGGTCGGTTGGAGATGGTCCCTTTCGACCTCTGCATCCCCATTTGCCGACTCATCTGATTCCTTATCGAGCAGAATGGAGCTCAGGTCCACCTTAGGTAGGAGGCGATGAATCTGCTTCTTGCACTCCATAAATCCAAGCTGAAACACATCCGCATCGGCATCAGTGAGCTCATCCTTGTACTCTTTTGACTCATGAAACTCGACCACTACCCAAGAAGTAGCTTCCTGGGCCTGAGTTTTTTCCACTGTCAATTTTTCTTGAAGTTCGACGATGATCTTCTCGGCTTTCTCGATGGCATTTTTGACTTTCTTAGCAGTATTCTTGACCTCCTTGGCAGCCTTCTCACCCTTTTCTTCTCCTCGGTGAGGGCACTCTCAGCTGACTCCATCTCCTTCTGATAGTCAACTTTCATCTTCTTAAACTCCTTTTCATTTCTCTGTTGGGCCATCAGACTTGCCAATTTGGCCTCTAGTAGAGAAATCTTCTCTCTACTTTTTCTTTCCCACTCGATAGCTTGGAGGAGCTCGTCAGAAACCTCAACTCGTGCACGAGCGGTCTGGATCTCATCCTCCAAGTCATGGTTGATTTGAGTAGACTTGATCAACCCCTCCACTAATATTGTGATGTCATGAATCATCTAGAATACAAGAAAAAAAGGCTAAATCATCTACTTGGCTAAAAAAGAAAAAAGAAAAAAAAGGCTGAATAAAGAAAACTTGAATACTTATGCGATCAATGACATATAGGCACCTGATTGGATCTTCGAGACTGGGCGCACTTTCTTGACTTCCTAGTCCACGGGAAGCATGACCATTCTTGCCAACTCTCCAGCGAGTTGGTTATCCTAGAGTGCTTGATCAATGGCTTTGAAGCACATCTCGATCGCAATCATCAGCTCCCCAGAAGGCACATCCAGACTGTAGTCCGTGGTGAAATGGAGGAGCATTGGTGCTTTACTCGATCGGCATCCTTGTCAGTAGCTTCTTGACTTGCTACCCAACTTCATTTAGACCGGCTTAGATCAGAAGGGCTTGCACAGCTTCCACCGATGTCACCGATGCTTTGACGACCATCACATTGTCGTCAGCTAAGAGAGAAGCCGCAACTGTGATGACTTCGACAGAAGATGGCAGAGACAATCGCACCATTGATGCTCGAAGCGGTGATGGTGGCTATGAACTTCTTGGCTCCTGAATCGGAGACTCCTCTCTTGGCTTCTTCAGTGGCCAGATGCTGCCTTGGTCCTCTTCTTTCAGACCATCTCCTTTAGAGATCCCATCGTGACCCACATGCCTATATAAATGTAATAAAAAGAGAAAAAGATTAGCTTATGAATAAAGCATAAACCACAAAAAAGTCTATGGGAAAGAAAACTATCAAGGTGGCTAGTTGGGCTAATCCCAGCATCGTAAAAGGACTACTCCTTGAGCAGTTCCTGATGTGCAGGGATCTGGACCTCGAATAGCTTCTCGTATGTCTTCTGATCTTTATTCAGGACTATGTCATTCCTGTTTAGAGAGGTTTGGAGTTGTCCAAGTCCAATTGAAGCCCTATGGATGGTCATCGGTAATGTAGAAGAACTTACTCTTCCACCCATGAATGGAAGAAGGGAGCTTTATGAAAAGTATTCTCAGGGCCGAGGATATAAGAACCACCATCTCCACTCTCGAAGATATTTTTTCAGAATAGAAATGGCCGAAAATAAGGAAACTCGGGGTTCAACTCGAAGAAGGTGACAAAGAATGACGAAACAAGAAAGGATACGAATAGAGTTGGGGCGAGTTGAGCAGGAACGACCTCATATGGGTCAAAAATATTGGCAAAAAAAAGATGAAGAGAAAATCGAAGTTTCGATCGGAGGAACTCTTTGCCAGGTGCCATCAATCGATACCGACTAGGGATGTAGTAATGTCCTTCTAGTCGGTCAATGGCCGACTCAGTCAGCTTGGACCTCTCCACAAGAGGTCCAAAGATGTTCTCCATAGTCGGTTGTTCATCTGACTCATCTAGATCTATCTGATCCTATCAAAGAAGACACCTCATCGGACTCATCCTGAGTAATCTCCTCGATCATCCACTGGGTGGTCAGAGCTTGAGAACTCTGGTCATCAACTAGATTCTCATCTCTGAACTCTCTACCAGAAGAAGTCATGAAAAGGATTAACAAGAGAAGATCAAAAGAAGAAGAACTGAGAAGGAAACCTCTAAAGAGGTAAAGCGAACCGACAACAAAGGCTAACAATTGTAGATGATCGGTGCCATAGGGGGTGACTTGCTTGTGGCTAAACTCTCGACAGAGAAGGGAGCAGCGTGGACTCGAGGTGGAGTAGAAACAGTGGAGCTGAAAATGAAAAAAAATCAATCCCTATATATAGATTCCCTCAACAGTCAGGATCGATATCGAATACCATGCCTAACCCAGAGATCATGATATGTGGCGACAATCTTGACTGGTCATCCAGCATTCGTTCGATGCACCACCACCGTTCTAATCTTACTGAGTAAACTCAGTCCACATAATCACAGATCAGACCAATGGGTGCCTAACATGCGGACGACTCGAGTATGCATGCTCATTATTGCCCTGTCAGTCGATCTCCTATCATTTATATGGAAGATCATCTCAAGCTCCACAGTATTTATTATCGCATGATCTATGATGGGATGACATCATTGCATGAAAAGACAAGACAACGGTCTGCCCCACGAAACATCGACTGAGTGGCAGTCGGCTAAAACAACTCGTGACAGTCTGAAGATGAACTTCTCTTGTCCGACTAGTAGCTAAATCAGACTCAAAAGTTGAAGGGTAAGTGTTGGGATAGATCCCTATCCCTTAGCTGACTATTCTACCTTCTCATCTCTGAGCCGCCTAAGAAAACTGTACAGACTAACCGACAGTCAATCTTGGCTCGGATAAACAAAGCTCCCTCCCAATGGCACTCGACCTGTAACTGACTTAATAGCTGGTTGACAGTCGACTATGCCAAATGAAGATAAGGCACCTCGGTAATTCCATCCTACTGACTCCGATAATATGGATTTCTACGGACTAACTAAGCACCGAATGTGGCTATCATATAATTCTGATAGCCATATCAAGGTCATATCATTCAACATCATATCCTGATCGGCTAGCTATGCACCATGATGGGATTCTACGATCTCATTAAATGTGCCTGTAGGGTTATTTATTATGCCCCACATCTAGTAGCGTTTGCCGACACAGTGCACCGAATAGAAAGTACGCTCGCCGTCGGCATTTAAAGACACACATATGACACCATGTGATGCCGTATGAGAGGACATAATCACCTATTCTTTCATCATTATTTTTGCTCCCTCTATAAATAGAGGTGAGCGGGGACTCTCTAGGTATGATAGACACAAATCTCAAAAATTCAGAGACTCTGTTACTCTTTCTTCTTGAGCCATTTTACTCACTTGAGTGTCGAAGTGTCTTCGCCGGAGCCACCTATGGCGGGACTTATTTTGTAGATCTTTTTTTTTTGGTATCGAGTAAAGTCCAGCACCATCTCACTCTAAACTCTATCATTACCTTTCGTTTTGACCTTGACTATGCGCACTTTCTTCGACATCGACACATCATTCTTCGATAATCCCACCGCCAACTGACAGACATAACTCTTAGTCGACTTCAGACTGGCTATCGACTATCCATCGGAGCAAGGCCGTAATAGTTTCAAATACATCAATAAAAAATGGCCAGAAGACTGGCCCATGCTTTGGTTTTAACCAAAGTTACCAAATCTTACTGAAGGTTGTCTAGGCCAGGACTTCATCACCATTACACAGCTTTGAATCTACCTTTGTTCATATTTGACCTGATCTGGCATCATATCTGGAGTCCCAGATGGATACATGTACTTTAGGATGCCCTGCACTGATCTTCCCTTGTGCCATGGCATTCCTTCAGTGCATTGGCTTTTTTTGCTACCAGGTTTGCCCGTAGAATTACTGGTTAGGATAAAGACAAGGCTGCACCGAAAGTCTTGGCCTGCAAAATGAATCACAGTTCCAGTTTCCAAGTTCTCCCATGGACCAAGACTAGCTACCAAGATCCTAGACCCATGGCTTATTAATCCCAGAGTTGAGACAGAAAGACTATTGGACATATAAAAAATTGAATCCGAGCAAGGTTTTAAACAAGTCGTGCCTCTCTATCATTACAAGGTTTCATTGACGTCGATACTCCTACAAATCGAGTCACTTGTTTTCTAGCTATAACTAAATAACTATGTTACAACCCCATGCGATGCATGGGGTGCGAGCTCGAAAAAAAATGAGCTTGTTGCGGCCAACTCTCTTGTCACCTGTCGTCGGAAATGAGAACCTACAAAACAATGTCTCCACTGACTGAAGTTGTCTCCGACGGAGACCCTTCCATGATGGTTATGATATGTTGAGTGAGTTGGCCGACTATGCATCGGAGGTCGATTGTCGGTTAGCCACTTTGAAATACCAACGATCAAAATAGTCCACTGTCTGTGGTGTCCAAACATCAATCGCTTACCGATCTTGAGTTGGTGAGATGTGTTCGGTTGGTCAGTTGAGAGTAGTGTCGCTCGTTTGGTTGATGTTCGGTTGGTAGTCGCTTTCAGAGTCATCTCTGTTTGTCAGGCCAGAGTCGGGTGTCGGTCGATCTGTGTTGGAGATCGATCGATTCATGGAGGTCGGTCAGTTTATCCAAATAGTTATCCCCCACTCCTGAGCCCAATGGTGAGTCACCGCGTGCATCGCCATGTGGTCAATTATCTTGAATGAAAAGAGTTATTATCTGTCATGTCGAATCCCGACTCTACCGTCACATTCTTTGGAGTACGGTCGATCAACCACTTTGTCATTTTTGAGCTGTCGTATCAGCAGGAAGATTTGGTGTCAGACGTTGTTTGTGGAAGGTGAGCCGGTGCCAGGCGTTACATCAAAAAGGCAAATCTACGTCATGTGATTTAATTCTGGCATGTAGATTTCTGCCACGAGTCGGGGTGTCATTGGGTCGGAGCTGTTCATGCGGATAGAGATGATGTGGTTTAATCTAGTGTAGGTGCATCGATCCGTCAGATCAATGATGGGTCCAGATGCTTCCACATGTCATCATCCAGCATGGTCTCGATCTGATCATTTTCATCCAGACTGTTGGGTGTTCCTCTATATAAAGGACTGCTGTCAGTCAGGTATCCATCCCTCATTTTGTCTCTTCTGATGGGAGAGCTCTGCCAGAGAGCCGCTCTCGTGCGAAAATATTTCTTATCATTTTCTCTTTGAGTTTCCTTAGATTTTTGATAGTTCTTCCAATGGGCGAGATTCCTGCAGGGGGTGGTAGGTCGGAGATTCTGGCCAACGACTCTCTATCGGGCCCAGAAGTTTTCTCATTCTCGGGTCTGATTGTTGGACGATTTTAGAAGCGGTATTGTGCTTCGAGTTGATGTCAGCTTTTCACTCCTGATGCTGATGGTGGGGTCAACGACCCATTATCGTATATCCCACATCCCCATCTTAGCTGCACGATCAAGGTCATCTTCGGCGGTGGACGAAAATCTGAAGCCCTCCTCTAGCTTCTATACGAGGAAGGTGCGGTCATCGATCGGGTGAGACCCTCTCTATTTTCATACGAGTGGGTCAAGTTGTTGATATGATTGACCGAGCAATGTGATCGATCAATCATCATCAAAGCTCAACTCGAGTCGTATCGTCCCCTGAGCCGAAAAGTGGAGTTTATCGGAGAAGTCGATTTAAGGTGGAACGAAGGGTGGTGATGAAGATTAGTCAGTATTTTTTGATTTTTTTTTATAAAGATAGATGCAATCGAATTTTGGTCTAATTTTGTAATCTCTCTTTTTTGATAATGAAAGAAGTACTTTTTTTTCTGAAATACTTTTCTATATTACCGAGTCTACAATGTCTGTTTGTAGAATAATCTCTGAATATAGATCGTAAATCCAACCATTTCACAGACTTTGTAGAATCTGTTAGTTGCATAGTTTCTGACGTATTTAGTTAGGATAACGATGGAAAGTCAAATATCCATCACCTGATGCTTGATCGGGCTTATCCGTCGTATTGTTTGATAATCGATGGCAAGTCGAATATCCCTCGACTGGTCGTGGCTATATCGATATAATTCCAATCCGATCTTGGTCATCTTGGCATTTTATCTTGCTTAGTTGATACTAAGTCGGCATATTAGCCAGCTGCTTCAATGAAGAGCTGACTATGAGGATAGCTCACTTTTGAGGAGAAAATCTGCGTCGTCGGTGCTGGCCTTCAGTTGTAGTAGATAGGTCGGTTCTGCAAGGGAACCAAAACGTAGTCGGTGGTTAGGCCGTTGGTTTTTGATTTCTTCAAAAAGTCAGATCCCAAGTTGCAATGTTGGTGATCCGACCTCCTCAATGAGGACCAACATTTCATTAGAAGACAGGTGTTGACTAAGCTTTATGATTTTGAAGCCGAATTGCATTCCAAGTGTGTATAAGGATTATTGGTAGTACAGCTTCAGATTATCGACATTCCATGTTCGGAGAATAGCTGACCCTTCTATAGTTTTGAGCCGACAGGCACCCAGTTTGAGTGTCTTCGATATCTTGTAAGGTCCTTTCTAGTTCAGAGATAGCTTTCTTTAATCCAGGGGTTTTGAAATTTCTATCTTCCTCAGAACCAAGTCTCCTGATTCGAAAACCTTTGATTTAACTTTGATATTGTAGTACCGAACTATTCTCTGTCGATATGTGGCCATG